>NW_014578225.1:36338-44394 GCF_000485595.1 Priapulus caudatus
GGCGGGCGGTCGGGCGGACAAGAGGTCGGTCGGGCGGGCGGTCGGGCGGACGGGAGGGCGGGCGATTGGTCGGGCGGTCGGTCGTTGGGCGGCCGGGCAGGCGATTGGTCGGTCTGAGGTCGGTCGGGAGGTTTGGCGGCCGATCTCAACACGTGGCTTCATTGATCATGACTCACACACGGAGCGTATTCTATAGAGGGAAACTGTAGACGGGGTAATTCTGTAGGCGACAGGAGTGAGGTAAGCTAGGTGCCGCTCTGCTATTACACACGTCTGAGTCACGGCAAGGCATGACTAAGCTCACGGTAGTGTATGGTGTCGCGAGTCCACGTCATGACGTATCGTACGGTGGCGTCGTAGACACATCCTTATCGCGCGCGCACGCACGCACGCACGAAGAGGCTGTGAGGTTGTGGGATGAGAAGAAGCCCTGACTAAACTGTGAAGCCATTCCCGCATCACCGGCAGGTGACCCCTGCGTGCACGCACGGCCGCTGGCAGCCGCTTTGTCATGCTGATGCGCACCGCCACGTGTTTCCCTCTCTCTCTTCGTTTCTCTCTACTGCAGTCTCTCTCTCCCTCTTTCTCTCCGTCTCTCTCTTTTTCCCTCTATCTCCCTCCGTCTCTCTCTCTCTCTCTCTCTCTCTCTCTCCATCATCTTCTCTCTTCTCTCTCTACTCTCTCTCTCTCTCTCCCTCTCCCTCATTCTATCTCTCTCTCTCTCTCTTTCTCTCTATTCTCTCTCTCTCTCTCCTCTCCCCGCTACTCCCTCCCTCCGTCTCTCTCTTTTCTCTTCTCTCTCTCTCCTCTCTTCTCTCTCTCTCTCCTCTCTTTTCTCTCTCCATCTCTCTCGTCTTCTCTCTCTCTCTCTCTCTCTCTCTTTCTCTGTCTCTCAGCCGCTCGCTGGCGGCTTCTAAAAATGTACAACAATTGGAGAGCATTGCTCCCGTGGCAATAGCGAGCTGTATGTATGTGTATGGCACGCGGCACAGCGCGTCCACGGTTAATAGCATGCCCGCGCTACGTGCGTGCGTGCGTGCATGCGTTCATGCATGGTTTGTTGGGTTCCTGCGTGTTTACGAGTATATTTGACTGCAATAACTCGGAAATTGAAGTCAGTAGTAAGGTGAAGTGTAACCGGGGGTGGGGGGGGGTGACAGAGTGAGGAAGCGATGTAGGCTGTATGCTGAAAGGAGGGAGGTCGCATAATTATGAAGGACGCAGGGGAGCGGAGCGAGGAGAAGGGATGCTGGAAGTGGAAGGTAATGTAGGGGGAAGGTTGGAGAGAGAACGAGCGGGGTGCTGGAAGTGGAAGGTAATGTAGGGGGAAGGTTGGAGAGAGAACGAGCGGGGTGCTGGAAGTGGAAGGTAATGTAGGGGGATAGGTTCGCGAGTGAGAGAAACGAGCGGGGGCTGGAAGTGGAATGAGTAATGTAAGGGGGGAAGGTTCTGGAGATGAGAACTCGAGAGGTGGAGCTGGAAGCTGGGAAGGTATGTAGGGGGAAGGTTGGCCTGAGAGAACAGAGAGGGGAGGCTGGAAGTGGGTAAGGGTAATGTTAGGGGAAGGTTGGAGAGAGACGAGCGGGTCTTGGAAGTGGAAGGTAATGAGGGGGAAGGTGTGAGACTGAGAACGAAGAGGGGGAGCTGGAAGGGAACGGTAGTGTAGGTGGAATGGTGGGAGTGAGGAACTCCGGAGGTCGGGATCTGGAAGTGGAAGGTAATGTAGGTGGGAAGTTTGGACGATTTGAGACGAGGGGTTTGCTGGAAGCTGGAGGTAATGTAATGGGGAAGGCTTGGATGATGAGACGAGCGGTTCGGGAGCTGAGTGGATGGTAAATGTAGGGGGAAGGTTGGAGAGCGACGAGCGGGCGGTGCTGTGAAGTGGAAGGTAATGTGGTGGGAATGGTTGAGAGGAGAACCGAGCGTGGGTGCTGGACAGCTGGAAGGATAACTGTAAGGGGAAGGTGGAGATGAGGGACGAGCTGGTGCTGGAAGTGGATAGCGCTTGATCGTGATGAAAGCATCTATAGAACGACTTCTTTGGCGAGTATGATAAAAAAAATTTACACGGTCAATAGAGAGCGATGAGAGAGAGCATATTTGATGTGGGAGACAGAGGTGAGTGAGGATCAATAGCTCAGCGTAAAGGTTGAGCTGCAAGTCGCTGTGAGGAATTTCACGTTATTACGTAGGCACACAGCTCTATGCGCACCACCGCGACACACACACACACACACCAACACACACACACAACCGCAACACACACAACACAGCACAACATCGGCCACCACGCTGTGCTGCTGCTGCTGCTGGTGGTGGTGGTGGGTGGTTGGACTGCTGCTGCTGCTTGCTGCTGCTTGGTGAGTGGTGGTGGTGCTGGCTCGCTGCTGCTGCTGCATGCTTGCTGCTGTGCTGCTGCTGTGCTGCTTGCTGCTGCTGGGTGGTGTGGTGGTGGTGGTGGTTCGTGGTGTGTGGTGGTGGTGCTGTTGCTGCTGCTCGTATGAGTCCAGTGGTGGTGTAGTGTCGGTGGCAGTGGTGATTGCTGGTTGGTGGTGGTGGTGGCGGTTGTGTGGTGTGCTGTTGTGTGTTGCTCTATGCGGCATGCGTGTATCGTTATATTGTGTCGCGATCTGTTGTGGTACCTAAGTGGTCCCTTAAAAATATCAGTGTTGCCGTGTTGTGTGTGTTGGTGTATGTGCGTGTGTGCGTGTGTGTGTGTGTGTCGTGTGTGCGTGCTGTGCGTGCACTGTGCGCGTGCGGTACTGTGTGCGGTGTAGTGCGTTCGCGCGTGTGCGATTCGTGCCGTGGTGTCGGTGTATGTTGCGTGTTATTGCGTTGCTATGCTGTGCGTGTGGTGCGGGTGCCGGCGTGGCGTGTTTGCGTGCGTACGTGCGTGTATGCGTGCGTGTGTGGTGCACGTGCGTGCAGTCGTTTATGTGCGCTGAGATCGATTGCATCTTCTCAATACATTTGATGGGGGGCTAATAGGGACTGTCACGTAACGTGATGTTAATTGTTCAACGAGTAACAGGAAGCGGGGACTTACAGTGTAGTGTCGTTGCTGTGCGTGCGCTGGAATGTAGGGACTGTAATTGTGATGCGCTGTAGCTTGGCATGGTATACTAGAGGTAGCACCCGATATGTCAGGCGCGGATGTGTCGCGACACAGACGGCGGAGGAGAGACGTTACGAAACTGAGCCAGTGAGTGACTGAGGGTGGAGGAGATACGAGACTTATGCATAGCTGATAGAGAATCACAACTTAGTGTGAGAGAGATGAGCAGAGATAGCGGATGCGAGAGAGGAAACAGAATGAGGAGAAAGTGAGAAGTAGAGAAGAGACAGTACGCGAGAGTGAGAGTCGAGAGATGGCAGAGTGAGAGAAAGAGAGATGATGATGAGATGAAGCAAAGATATAGACATAGGATAGAAAGAATGAGGGGTGAGTATCAGAAGAAAGATCGGGAAAAGCGGCGGGTAGACGTTTCGTCCATGCGTGCCGCTAGCGCGCCAGTACGGCCAGAATTGCGAATCAGCGGGTCATATACCTACGGGTCGAGATTGCTGCGATAGCATGAGAACCTGCGGCCGGCAGTCGGCAGGCAGCGGCAGCGGCGCGGCGGCGGCAGCGGCGGCGGCGGCGGGCATGCTGCGCGTTCCTGCGGAGCAATCCGTTGCGATCCTGCGTTACAATTATTGCATTGTCATGCTAGCTGCGTATGTAAGAGAGAGAGAGTGGGCCTGGCGAACACGCTCCCTCGTCCTCGCCCCCGACAAGCTGGCATCCATTGCTGCTGACTGCTTGCTAGCTGCCTGCTGCGTGCCTTGCATCTGCGCGATATACGAGCTATGGCTGGTTTCTGCGGAATGCTCTCCCCACCATCTTCTCTCTCATGCTTCTTTTTTTTTCTCTTTCCTGTCTTATCTCCTTTCGGCTTTCTTTCCTCTGGTATCTCTTCTCCCTTTCCTCCTCTCTCTCTCTTCTCTCTCTCTCTCTCTCTCTCGCGCGTCGCTCTCTCTCGCGCTCTCTCTCTTTCTCACGCCCCTCTCACCTGCTTGCCCTCCTTTTCTTCCTCCCTTAACCACATCTCTTCATGCTTTCCTCTTTCTTCTCTTTCTTCTCTTTTTTATTTTCGCTCTCTCCCTCAACCCACTCTCCACCTATCCCCCTTCTCTCTATTCCTCTCTCTTTTTTCCTCTCCCTCACTCTACTCACTGCTGTCTCATCGGTCATTTGTTGTTCGCATTACTTAGCGGCCTGACCTGTGCTGTACATGGTTAAAATTCATCTGCCGCACTCGCCTGTGTACACGGGGGGGGGGGTATTCTTTCTGCAGAGAATAGTGTGCGGTGACTATATGTGTACATATGTACGTATGAACATGAGAGTACGTGTATGCGTGCCGAGTGAGAAAAGAGAGGGGATGGTAGGAAGATANCTCTCTCTCTCTCTCCCTCTCTCTCTCTCTCTCTCTCTCTCTCTCTCTCTCTCTCTCTCTCTCTCTCTCTCTCTCTCTCTCTCTCTCTCTCTCTCTCTCTCTCTCTCTCTCTCTCTCTCTCTCTCTCTCTCTCTCTCTCTCTCTCTCTTTCTCTCTCTCTCTCTCTCTGATGGCTACCTTGGTTTTACCTGGAAGTGCGTAACAGGCTTGCATCGTTCACGGTCCTCGGCCTCGGGTCAAATAGTTGGCATGGTTGACTATGAGGCGCGCAGTGCGGCTAGTTCTGTATAGGTGTAGTTCTGTAGTAGAACGCGCTGCCGTGCTGTAAGCTACAATGTTCCGCTAAGCCGCAAACAAACATTGCTCACACATCCGGGCGTGGGAAATATGAAAGGAATATGTACTAGGTGGAGCATATACGCACGTTTTCTATCTATATCAGAAGTAGATACCCCCTATTAGAATACCCTATTCCCTATTCCCTATTATCTACTTCTGATCTATATATATGGCTGTTGTAGCTTGTTGTTATGTTGCGTGAGAAAAATGAGCGAGAGGGCAAAAAGAGGAGAGAGGGGGGGAGAAGGGATAGGGAGAGAGGGGGAGTGGAAGCGTGTGTGAGAGACAGACGCACACGCACCCTCCCCCCACACACAGATAGCGACAGATAAAGATAGAGAGAGAAGGGGGAGGGAGTAAGAGAGAGGGAAGAGAGAGGAGAAAGGAGAGAAAGAGAAAGAGGAGAGATAGGGAGAGGAGAGAGAGAGTGGAGAAAGAGAGAGAGAGAGAAAGAAAGATGGGAGAGAGAGGAGCGAGAGAGAGAGAGACAGGGGACAAGAGAGAAAAATAGAGGCGAGTGAGAGGAGGTGGGGAGAGAGGCAGGGGAGGGGAGCCAGAAAGCGAGCGCGGTTAATAGTGATATCTGCCACACGAGGGCTCCACGTGTCCAAACCGACGCATTCGTAGTAGCCCTTCGTAGTAGCTATGATTTGAAGAATCTTTAATTGTTTTCTCACTAGATGGCAGCACGAGGCATTTTGCAGCCGATACCCGTGCGAGTGAGATGCATGGGGGTCAATACATACCAGCAATGGCAGATCTTTTCCGCATATTAAAGGCCTAACATTGAGTTAGTCGGTAACTGTCACTGGCATTGTGCAGTCGTGATTAGTTGGTCACTTGTCGGTCGTGTGCTGGTCTGGGCAACGCTGATCAAAAGTTGCCATGGTAACTTCCGCATTGTTCGCGTGTGTCTAAGCGTGTGAAGCCGTAATGTGTCAGCTCTAATCTGTCAGGAGGCCGTGATCACAGACATCGTGGTTCTATCATCAGTGGTTATTACTGTTATATCGAAAACGCCCCCGTTCCCTTCCCCTGCCGCGTGCGAACTCGAGTATTTGCATGACAATGCGACAGCGTTCCCTAAAGCCACTCAGAGAACACGAGAGGCATCCGTGGGCGGTTGTGTTGACGATTTAGCCGTCGTGCGCTGTCGTCTGCTTTCATCCCGAGCTCCCAGCCTCCGTCTGGCGTGTCGCAGCGGCTCGATTTCGTCGTTTTTTCTTTTTTCGGGGGGAAAAAGTCGCTTTCTTTTTTCGATAATAACCTGGGTCGGTTGTGTGTGTGTGTGTGTGCGTGCGTGCGTGCGTGCGTGCGTGCGTGCGTGCGTGTGCGCGCGCGTGCGCGCGGGTGCGCGCGCGTGCGTGCGTGAGTGCGTGTGTGTGCGTACATGCGGGTGTGTGCGTGCGTTTGTGCCTGTGTGTGTGCGCGCGCGCGTGTGTGCGTGCGTGCGTGCGTGCGTGCGTGCGTACATGCGTGTGTGTGCGTGCGTTTGTGTCTGTATGTGTGGGTGTGCGTACGCGTGTGTGCGTGCGTTCATGCGCGGGCGTGTGTGTATCTGTTCCATGCTATATGCTCGCTGTAACATGCAAGTCTACTATGTACATTGTTGTGACGCGAGATCGTGCGTGTGTGCATATCGTAACGTGCCGGAGCGAAGGAATCACACTGACACGCGGTGACGCAAATTGACGCAAATTACTCGATACGTGTTTGCACTCTGACAATTTCAGTGAGCGATTTGCACTTGTCGATACACACGGCGAACATAACAGTTGAGAGTTTGTGTGCTGGGAGTCCATGTAAAACCCTCCCCAACCCCTACTCTAGTTGTCTGATCACCCGTCATAACAACCACTAGCTGCCACGGCCACGGCCATCCTAACCTCCTCTCCCCCACAGAGAGAGAGAGAGAGAGAGAGAGAGAGAGAGAGAGAGAGAGAGAGAGAGAGCGTGCACTTACTTTGACAACCAAATCTCGGCACTCCTGATAGTAGATTCAAAAACCTCTCGTCCTATAACAGTAAGTCTTTACTAGCCACTCCGGACTCTTAACATCAATCACGAGTTCTATTCTGTATTATGTTTCCTACGCGTCTAGCAAAAACAATCCTACGTCTGCTAAAAACAATTCACATTTACAGGCTATATCGCTCCCAAAACTATTGTCAGTTATGTGCGTTTGTTCACACGCTCCAATCAACAACTTGTCCATATATAGATGTGAATGATCGACATCGCAAAGTCACGTTTACTAAAGCGTAACAATGACGAACGATAATTAATAATAAATAATGTAGGCCTACTATAATTACTAATGATAAGCTATGATTCTGACGCGACATCATTATTATAAACCGCGAACTTTCTCTGAAACACGTCCGACACGAGTTTGCAACATATATGATTATGTTACACATATATTTACAACACATAGCATAAAGTCAGGAATGTATAATTAATATAGATATCTCTATTATTATACACGCCTGATAGTGAGTGTGTGTGTGTGTGCGTGCGTGCGTGCGTGCGTGCGTGCGTGCGCGTGCGCGTGTGCGTGTGCGTGTGCGTGCGTGCGCGTGCACGTATTTCTATGCTACGTACGTAGATGAGCATTCGACTGCGTGTGTGCGCTCTCGTGCGTGCGTGCGCGGGCACGCGTGTGTAAAAATAAATAGGTTTATTTGCACAGCTCGAGAGAAGGTTAATTACGGCTGCATGCATGCGTGTTGTTATCTAACCGCGTTGTGCTAGTGCTCAATAATTCATGTCGAGCTCGGCTGTCCTGTATCATCGCGGATGCTGCGTCGTCGTCACGCTCATGCTCTTCCTCATCCCTGCGTTTATTGATGCTAGCGCGTTATAGGACACGCGCGTGTTCACGCGCCGCCTAACTCTGTGCCTGCACGAGCTGAGGCTGCTTTGGATTAAAGCCCGTTGTCCGATGGTTGAGTACAAGTTACATGGCATAATTGGATCTTATAAGGGATAACCCTATGTCCTCCTACATTTATTTATCCTCGCTGTGATCTTTACACGCGCATTACGCCTTCTTTACCACTCTCGTACCTCCTGCCTCCTCCCTCGTCCCACCACCGCCATGATGCCTCCTTCCTTGCACCCTCCTCCGTCATATCTTTACCTTCCTCTGTCATACCTTTACCCCGTGCTCTCTCCCTACATCGGCATTTCGTTCGGCCCTTCTCCGTCACCCTCCCGCCTTCTCCGTCTCCCTCCTGCCTTCTCCGTCACCCTCCCGCCTTCTCCGTCACCCTCCT
>NW_014578225.1:44887-49887 GCF_000485595.1 Priapulus caudatus
CCCCCCCCCCCCCCCCCCCCCCCCCACCTGGTACAAATCCTGTACATGCCCCGGTGTGTGTGTGGGTGGGTGGGGGTGGGGTGGAGAGTATGTGGGTGGTTGAAGGAGAATGAGAGAGGGAGAAGGGGAGATAGCGAGCGCGAGAGAAACAAAGAACGATGGAGACGGATGAGATGAACAAAAGCTTTGCACATATCGAGTGTAGGTGGTAGCTGTTGTCAGAAAGATCCGGCTGTGAAGGTCGCATTAGTGTTCATGTAGGCGTGGGCGACAGATGTTTTAGCGAAAGTGGGAGTTTGAATTTCAGCGCCGGTGACCTTTCCTACTGACACGCTGTCGCGCTGTACGACCGACCGTAAAGGTGGGCTAAAACTGTCTCTCTTTATTTTACAGGTAAGTCTGAGAACGTGTGCGTTTGTAAATGTTGACAATCTGCTGAGGTAGACATGAGAAGGAAGAGCGAAGGTAAGTGGTATCGGAGGCAAGGTGCATGTAAGATGCTCAATGGGGGAAGGAAGTAATTCCATTAACAAGGCCATAATAAAAAATATTGTTTGTTTGCCCTCACCCGACCGACCCGACAAAAAGGGGCCGACTCGACCCGAAATGTTATTGTTCTTTTTTTTTTTACAAATTGTATCAGTGTACAATATATAAATCTGTAGGCAATACATTATATCAGAAGTAGATAATAGGGAAGGAGTGTGACTTCAATAAACAAGGGAAATTTGTCATTTACTAGCCTTAGAATACCTACGATTTACTACGCGTAACTCAACCAACTTGAGCTCAAATCGTACACAGTACATTTGCCTCGCATCGTGTGAAATCGTTTCTTCGTATACACCCGCAATCCGGAGTACTGGTGTTTACTGAAGCTGAGGCCGCCCACCTGGGGCAGGCCCTCTCGAGTGTAACACATCACGAACTTCCTGATGTCACCTGCTGCCTCCTGTGGTGACGTCACATCCTGATGAAGATTTCTCGAAGTAAATTTTTTGGATTTAACACAAGATAAATATGAATTCATAATCATCAGCATGTAGTCCACAGGGTGTTTACAGCCTCGTTGCAACACACCTCGCTCTATGCTTTCATCTCGCTATAACCTTCACTAAACACTCTCAGGTACTTTGTCGCGGATCGAGTTTAATTCTGCCGAAAGGCGCGCGCGGCAGACTGATCAATTTCTCAAAGGCGGCCGACGTTACACAGCGGCTGTAGACTATGCGGTGAGGTCTCACTGACCGACGTTACACAGCGGCTGTAGACTATGCGGTGAGGTCTCACTGACAGACGTTACACAGCGGCTGTAGACTATGCGGTGAGGTCTCACTGACAGACGTTACACAGCGGCTGTAGACTTAATGGGCGGTGATGTTCAGTGCGCGAGTTACACAGACTGTAGACAGTGCGGTGAGGTCTGCACTGAGCCGGACGATTACACAGCGCTGTTGACTTGCGGTGAGGTGCTGCACTGACAGACGTGTAGCCGAGCGCTGTAGAGTATGCGGTGGGTGTATCTGGACAGGACAGAGCGGCGCGGCTTGGGGCATGAAAGGGAGGAGGTTACAGGCGATGTGGAGATGGTGGGTGAAGGCGGCATGTAAGGAGACTATTCGCGGGTGAGGTCTACTGGGCAGGACGTTACACAGGCGGCGCTGTGGAGAACTATGCGGTGAAGGTCTGCACTGGAACGCGGACGCTACAATCAGCGGCTGTAGACTTGGGCGGTGAGGTCTCACTGCACGGACGTTACACAGGCGCTGTAGACTCACCACGCGCTGCAGGTCTATGGAACGACGTTAAAGAGCGGCGGCACTGAGAGCTAATGCGGTGACAGTCTCACTAGAGCAGACGTAGTACACGAGCGCTTGGTAAGAGCTAGTGGCGGTGACGTCATCACTGCCGAGCCGTTAACACAGGAAGCAGCGCTGTAGGTAGAACTATGCGGTGACGAGGTGGTCAAGTGAAGAGACGAGGGAGCGTTACAGAAAGCGGCGACTGTAGACTGATGGTTCGGTGAGGTCGTCGACTGGACTGATCGTTACAACAGTCGGGGACTGTATGGACTATGCAAGGTGACGTCTCACTGCGACGTTCAAGGCGCTGTAGACGTATGCGGTGACGTCTCACTGACGCGAGCTTACAAGAGCAGCGGCTGGTAGACTAGATGTCGGTGGGTCTCACTGACCGACGTTACCAGCGGGCTGTAATATGTGTCGGTGATGTATCACTGCCACGACGTTGCACAGCGGCTGTAGACAGTGCGGTGATGTCGTCACGACCGGGAGGTTACACAGCGGCTGTAGACTATGCGGTGAGGTCTCACTGACGGCGACGTTTACACAGCGGAGCTGTAGACTATGCGCGGTGAGATGTCACGGACCGACGTTAACACACAAGGGCTGTAGACTATGCGGGTGAGGTCTCAGCTGACTGAACGTTAGCACAGCGGCTGTAGACTATGGCGGTGAGGGTCTCACTGACTGACGTCTACCAGCGGCTGTAGACTATGCGGTGGATCTCTACTGACCGCGTTACAGCAGGCGGCTGTCGACTAATGCGGTGAGGTTATCACTGACGGCCGTTACATCAGCGGTGTAGACATATGCAGGTGAGTGTCTCACTGACGAGAGCGTTATCACAGGCGGCGTGTAGGACTATGTCGGTAGCACGTTACTGACGGACGTCTACACAGCGGGTTGTAGACTAGGCATGCGGTGTGATGGTCTCAATGACGCGACGTCTAGACAGCGGCTGTAGATGCATATGCGGTGAGATCTCACTGGAGACCACAAGACGTTACAGCAGGCGGCTGATGAGACTATGCGTGACGTCGTCACTGACCAGGGAGCACGGTTACACAGCGATGTAGCAGCGGGTGAGATTCTCACCTGACGGCCGAGTAGATGAGTGGTTTTTTGGTCTGGATTGCTGTGGTGAGTCGTGCGGTGATGGTCTCACTGACGCGGATACCCACCGCGCTTACAAACCACCCCCCCCAAACAGCGGCCTGTAGATATGCTTGGTAGGTCTCGACTGACAGACGTTTCCAGCAGACGGCTGTGAGACGTAATTGCGGTGAGGTGCTCACTGGAAAAGCGAAGCGACGTCACTCAGCCGCTGTAGACTAGGCTGTGAGGAGTCTCACATGCAGACGGTTACATCAGCGGGCGTAGAGCTATTGCGGTGAGGTCTAAGACCGGAACATTAGAGGCAGCGGCTGTGGTAGACTATGGCGGTGAGGTTCACTGACACCGCGGTTTAAGAGCAGGCGGCTGTAGACTATGCGGTGGGAGGGTCTGCACTTGACCGATGGTACAGCAGCGGCTTGTAAACTATGCGTGATGGTTCACTGATGACGTTACACGCGGCCTGTAGACTATGGCGGTGAGTTCACTGAACAGACGATTACATGACGGCGTCTGTAGAGCTAATTACGGTGAGGTCTCACTGGACGACGGTTAGCCAGTGCTGTAGACTATGGCGGTGATGTTCACTGGACGACGTTACACAGGCTCGTAGGATATGGCGTGGATGTTGACTAGTGGACATGACGTTACGGCCAGCGGCTGTAGGCCTATGTCGGTGACGTCTATGACTAAGCGTGTAACAAGCCACGCATCGAGCCTGATTAGACTATGCCGGTACAGGGTCCTGCAGATGGCGAACGTACGAGCGGGGCCTCCACCAGCGGCCACTGTTGACTTCGAGGTGAGGTCTCACTGAACCGACAGTATACGCAGCAGCGCTGTAAAGCTATGCGGTGAGGTCTCACTGGCGATGCGTTACACAAGCGGTGTAGCTAATGCGGTGAGTCTCAGCTGACCGAGTTACACGAGGGCGGTTTTAGACTATGGCGAGTGGAGGTCTCACTGATTGTACGTTACACGCGGCTTTAGGACTATGCGGTCGAGCGTCGTCACTGGTCAACGGCGTAGCGAGCATGCGCTTGTAGACTAGGTGGCGGTGAGAGGGTCTGCACTGGCCGGGAGGAGGCGTTGCACTGCAGCGGCTGTGTGACTATGCGGTGAGTGTTCACTGACCGAACGTTACGACAGCAGGCTGTATAGACCTATGCGGTGACGTCTCACTGGCGGTTACACAGCGGCTGTAGACTAGTGCGGTGAGGTCTAGCTGGAACCGAGGAGATAGCGGCTGTAGAACTACTGGCGTAGGAGGTCTCACTGGGCCGACGGTGTACACTGGGCTAGTCACCCCCAGCAGACAGCGATGACGTCTCAGAACGACCAGTACAGCCAGGCGTTTTAGACATGGGTGGAGCGGTCTCAGCTTGATTGACCGTTACAGTGCCAGCGGCTCTTAGACGTAATGCGGTGGAGGTCTCACTGATTGACGTTTACACAGGGGCTGTCGTAGAGACTAATGGCGGCTGAGAGTCGTCAATGAGTCGACGGTTACCAGGGCGGCCGTAGACTATGCGGGTGCAAGGTGCTGCGACTGACGACGTTACACAAGCGGCTGTAGACGTATGGCGGTGAGGTTCAGCTGACAAGAACGTTACACAGCGGCTGTAAGGACTATGGCGGTGATGTGTCACTGAGCCGACGTTACGCCGACCAGGCGGTGTAGGACCTATCGCGGTGATGTCTCACTGACTGAACGTTATCACAGAGCTGTAGAGGTATAGGCGGTGGATGTCGTCACTGAACCGACGTTAACAGCGGCGGTGTGTAGATCTGATGCGGGTGGATGGTGCTCAGCTGACTGAGCATTTAAAAGGGAGACACAGCAGAGAGCTGTAGCTATGCGGTGAGTTGCACTGACCGGCGTTAGCACGCGGGCTGGTAGGACTATTCGGTGAGATCTGACAAGAGAGTATACAGCCGGCAGCTGTAGACTAGTAGCGCGGTGATGTCTCAGCTGACGCGGGCGTACAGAAGGTGCAGTCGGCTTGGTGGAGTATTGCGGTGAGGATCTCTAACTGAGAAGCGAGGCACCGTTGACAGGTGCGGACAGCGGCGTGATAGACTGAT
>NW_014578225.1:54887-56762 GCF_000485595.1 Priapulus caudatus
GGGCAGCAAGCAGCAGTTCCACGTCATCTGTGGCAGCACAGCAGTTTAGGCGTCTGTGCAGCACAGCAGTTTACGCGTCTGATGGGCAGCACAGCAGTTTACGGTCTGTGCAGAACAGCAGTCCGCTCTGAGTGCAGCAGCAGCAGTTCATCAGCGTCTGTGCACAGCAGCAGTTTAGCGCGTCTGTGCAGCACAGCAGTTTACGCGTTCTGGTGCAGCACAGACAGTTTACGCGTCTGTGCAACACAGCAGTTCACGCGTCTGGCATCACAGTCAAGTTCAAGGCTGTCGTTCTAGTGCAGCACAGGCAGTTTTACCCGCATCTGTGCAGGCACACATTTACCGCGTCTGGTGCAGCAGCAGGCAGTTCACGCGATCGTGCAGGCAGCAGCAGGTTCCCAAACGCGTCTGTGCAGGCTGGGCGTGTTTGCTGGAACGTGTGACGTGCAAGTCTAAAATGCAGAGTTGTGCATCCTCATTGATGATGCAGGAAAGTGCATCTCAGCGCAGAATGCAGCGGCGTGCATCCTAATTCAGGATGCAGGAAAGTGCATCCCAGCACAGAATGCAACGGTGTGCATCCTAATTGAAGATGTAGGGGAGTGCATCTCAGCGTAGAATCAGTGATGTGTGGGCATCTTAATTGAGAATGCAGTCGAGCGTATGCTGATCTCACCTGTGGAAGAGTGCGTCGTAGTGTGTGCGATACAGGAATATCATAGACTGGGATGTACGTGGCATTGTCTCACAGACTGTCAGACAGACATGGAAGTGTGCATTCTATCTATTAACGCATATATATATATAAATAAATAAAATAAATTAAATATATATGATATATAATAATATATATATATATATATATATATATACAGTGTGCAGGATTGTGCATCGTAGTGCGTGCTGCTAGTGAGTGCATCCATACAGGTGTTGGATGTGACGTCGAATGAACTCGGTGTGTAGCAGCTGTCGCTGTATGGAGTTTCTCATACAAATGCGACCATTCCTTGCCGCGTTGTTTAACTTGATTCTTTAGCATCAGCAGTGCACGCGCTTGCTGCTGTAAGAGTGTGCTTGTGAAACAGCAGTTGTAGTGTTTGGTGGGTGGTATCGGGGGTGTGTTCGTGGGTGTCCGGCATCCGTTCTTGCACGGTTGTAATCATTTGTATCTTTCATTCACCGCTGCTTTATTACACACTCTCTCTGCCATCATCTCTCTCATCGTGTCTCTCTCTCTCTCTCCTCTCTCTCCCTCTCCCTCGTCCCTCTCCCTCTTCCGTCTCCTCTCTCCTCTGCTCTCTCTCTCCTCTCTCTCTTTCTCTCTCCTCTCCTTCTCTCTCTCTCTTACTCTCTCATCTCTCTCTCTCTCTCTCTCTCTGTCTCTCTTTCTACTCTCTGTCTCTCTCATCGATCATCCTCATCTCTCTGCTCATCTCTCTCATCTCTCTCTCTCTCAGCCGCAATCTCTCTCTCTCTCTCTTTCCTCTCTCCTCTCTCTGTCTTTCTCTCTCTCTTCACTCTCTCTTTCTTCTCATCTCTGCTCTCTCTGTCTCTCTCTCTCTATCTTTTCTTTCTCCGGCTTTTCTTCGTCGCTCTGTTCCTCTCTCCCCGCGCTCTCATCTCATCTCTTCATCACTTCGGACATTTCTCTGTCCTCTCTCGTCTCATCTCTCTCCTCTCGTCTCTCTCATCCATCAGCTCATCTCTCACTTGTCTCTTGTCTCTCTCCTCTCCGTCTCTCTTCTCTCTCCTCATTCTCTCTCTCTCTCTCCTCTCTCTCTCTCTGGCTCTCTCTTCTCTCTCTCTCTCTCTCTCTCTCTCTTTATGTGTGTGTTTGTCTCTCTCTCTCTCTCTTTATGTCTCTCTCTCTCTCTC
>NW_014578225.1:58078-58670 GCF_000485595.1 Priapulus caudatus
ACATAAAGAGAGAGAGAGAGAGACAAACACACACATAAAGAGAGAGAGAGAGAGAGAGAGAGAGAGAGAGAGAGAGAGAGAGAGAGAGAGAAGAAGGGAACGAGAGCTCAATATGCCTCATGTAATTAAGCGAATCTCACAGTGTGTAATTATAATTTCAATTAAACGTAAGATAATTAGCGAGCATCGTAAGTCGCTGGAGCAGCAAGCTAGCTGTGTGTGGCGTGAGATAATGTAATCACTGGTGGCGCTCTCTACCCTCAGCCAGGCCGACAGCAGTGTTCTACACAGCATTCACTGGGATATATATATAAATAAATAAATATATATATATATATATAGCCACCATTGTCTTTCGCCTTGCATGTTAGTTCTTTGCAGCGGCCATTCTATCATTACGTGGTGGGCTGTAACGTGGCAATGGGATGCGATGCGAAATAGTGAGGTGTGCCGCTATAGGCACGATTTGACATGATGTGGTGTAACGTGACATGATGTGGTGTGACCTGACATGATGTGGCTTTATGTGACATGATGTGGCTTTACGTGACATGATGTGGCGTGACGTGACATGATGTGGCGTGACGTGACA
>NW_014578225.1:59887-61888 GCF_000485595.1 Priapulus caudatus
CAGAATAAATTCATGACCACATCAAATATTATTTATATGTGGTTACCCATCATAATATGTATAAATTACTGTGATGTACAATAAATGTGTATGAATTTGAATTTTGTGATTGATTCAAATCCAATCAGCAGCCTTGTGATGAAGTTCCTGTTATCGTAAGTTTTCTAATAGCTGCGATGTGTTTCTGTCAATGCTAGTCTCGCAACATTAGCATTCGTCGTAAGTGTTATCGTAGCATTAACTTTAGCATTAACTTTACGATGTTTCTGACAACGAGCCCCTGGACGTATGAGGCTACAATGTCACAGTGAAATTTCAAAAGCTAAATTTGGTTGAAGAAGGTTTATGCTCCTTAAATCGTATCATTTCTATGGCATTCTGTACTGTCAGTGTGTTACATGTAACTTATGCCACTGCCAGTGGCCACTGCCAGTGCATGTGGTGGTGATTGTACCGTGTAGTTTTTGCCTGCGTTAATTAGTTACAGGTGGCAGCTCTCTATTTCAACCTGTAGGCTTGCGTAGGTAAATGGATGAGTGCTTACCTATTCTGTCTTGCAAGTAGTTGTTGCTACTACGTACGATGGGAGCTTCCATCTTTAATCTTAAGACACTTAGACGTACGCGCCATCTCGTGGCAACTTTCATAACGATCCCAAAGAACATTCCTTCGAGAAGGTTCTTGATACCATTCCTGTGCCTTCCACTGTTTCGGCGCATATGTGAACACATTTGGGACTAACAGGGTTTACTAGAATCCCACCACTCCACCACAGAGTCACCGCAGTAGACGTGAGATGAGCGCTGTCACTCTGCGGCACTTGTTAGAAAGAATCCTTGCCTGTAATAAAAAGAAATTTTGTACCATCAATAATGTGCAAACCTCAATAAAAATTGCGTTAAATGAGCTTAAAAAGCTATAGACCTCGATAGTTAAATGATGATCACAAATTACAGTAAGTCAGTAAAATCAGCCAATAAATCAATTTATGTTGTAGAAGTGACAGTGTTTAGAAGGGTTTATTAATGTGATCCAGGTAAGTTTTATAGGTGACAGTGATTAAGAATGGGGTTATTAAATTAATCCAGGTATGTTTTGTTCTGTGTATGAATTCCGATAAAATGTCCGATAAAATGTCCTTGAATTTCTGATAAAATGTCCGATAAAATGTCCTTGAATTTCTGATAAAATTTTCTTGAAAAGTCCTTGAAAAAATTTTCAGTTCTGTATGAACCATTAAGAGGCTGTTACGTCACGGCCGCCGCCGCCGCCGCCGCCGCTTCCCGCAGAGTTACGGCAATCAATATACTAGTCATCATCATGATTCTGCAGACTCGCAGCTCCGACTGCCGCATCCGCGTCCGCAACGATGATTCCAACGCGGTTCTCCCCGCCACCCTGTGCGAATTCCTACGTGATTTTTTTTGGTTCAGCGTTTTTGTTCTTGTTCGGCTTGTTCAGTTCTTGAGTGCGTTCGTTCGTTCAGCTGATTTGTTGCGAAGCGAAGGAACATGCAGATAGAAATCCGATTGTCGTAGGTCTTAGCGGAGGTATTAGAGTTTGCTTCCCAATGAAGCAGGTATGCGTGTAGTTAGGGAAGGATTCTCAGGTAATTGAAGAGTAGAATGCTGCGGAAAAAGATGAGAGTGAAGGAAGGTAGGGGGTTGGTGATGCGGATAGAAGAATGAAAACGGAGCACGGTGGAAGGATGGATAAGGTGCAGGTAGAAGGGTAGGGCGAAGATTCAGATAGAAGGAGAGAAGAAGGCCAGGGAATATGCTGTGGAAGTATGAGACATATGCTGTGGAAGATGAGACATCTGCTGTGGAAGTGTGAGACATATGCTGTGGAAGTATGAGACATATGCTGTGGAAGGATGAGACATATGCTGTGGAAGGATGAGATATATGCTGTGGAAGTATGAGACACATGTTGTGGAAGTATGAGACATATGCTGTGGAAGTATGAGACATATGCTGTGGAAGGATGAGACATATGCTG
>NW_014578225.1:63344-71224 GCF_000485595.1 Priapulus caudatus
CCACAGCAAATATGTCCTCGTACTTTCTAGCATGGCACATGGTCTGCATAAGCTTCCACAGGCGGCGGCATACTGTCTTATACTTCCACAGCATATGTCTCAATACTTCCAACAGCTATATGTTCATTGCACATTATAATTCCACACTTACGCATGTGTCCTCATACTTCCGACAGCATATGTCTCATACTTCCACAGAATGTGTCTCATAACTTCACTAGCATATGATTCATACTTCCACAGTATTGTCTCATACTTCCACAGCATAACGTCGTGCATACTTCATCAGGCTATATGTCTCAGATCTACCACAGCATATGTCGGCTCTACTTCCACAGCTATATGTCTCAATCTTTCCACAGCATTGTGTCTCATACTTCCACAGCATATTGTCTCACTTCTTTCACAGCATATGTTTTCATACTTCCGAAGGCATGTGTCTCAGGACTATCCCCCAGCATATGTCTCAAATCTTCCACAGCATTATGTCTCATACTTCCACAGCATATTTTCATAGCTTTGCAGCAGCATATGTCTCAATACTTCCACAGCATGCTGTCTCATACTTCCACAGCATGTCTCATACTTCCACAGCATGTGTCTCATACTTCCAACAGCATATGTCTCTGTACTGTTCACAAGCACATGTCCTCATACTTTCCACAGCATTATGTCTCATACTTCCCAGCATATGTCTCATACTTCCACAGTATATGTCTCACACTTCCACAGCATGTGTCCTCATACTTCCACAGCTATGTTCTCATTATCTTCCACAAGAATGTGTCTCAAAAAAAATACTTCCACGAAATGCTGTCTCAAACTCCTACAACATGTGTCTTCATACTTCCACAGGCATGATGTCTGATTGCTTCCACAGCATCAAGGTCTCATATTTCCCAGCACAACGCATATTGTCTTCATACTTCAACGCATGTGTCTCATAGCTTCCACAGCAATATGTCTTATACTTCACAGCATTATGTCTCCATACTTGCCACAGCAATTGTCGTCATATTTCCACACGCCATATGTTCATACTTCCACAGCAATATGTCTCATACTTCCACAACATGTGTCTCAACTACTTCACAAGCATATTATCATCCTTCCACAGCATATGTCTCATCCTTCCACAGCATATGTCTCATTACTTCCACAGCATGTGTCTCATACTTCCACAGCATATGTCTCGTACTTTCACAGCACATGTCTCATACTTCCACAGCATACTGTCTCATACTTCCACAGCATATGTCTCATACTTCCACAGTATATGTCTCACACTTCCACAGCATGTGTCTCATACTTCCACAGCATATGTCTCATACTTCCACAGAATGTGTCTCATACTTCCACAACATGTGTCTCAAACTTCCACAACATGTGTCTCATACTTCCACAGCATATGTCTGATGCTTCCACAGCATAAGTCTCATATTTCCACAGCATATGTCTCATACTTCAACAGCATGTGTCTCATACTTCCACAGCATATGTCTTATACTTCCACAGCATATGTCTCATACTTCCACAAGCATATTGTCTCATATTTCTAAACAGCATATGTCTCATACTTCCACAGCATATGTCTGCGATACTTCCACAACATGCACATGTGTTTCAGCGAGCGTGGGTGCGTGTTTCACCAGCATGGATGCACACACATGTGTTTCAGCGAGCGTGGGTGCGTGTTTCACCAGCATGGATGCACACACAGGTGTTTCAGCGAGCGTGGGTGCGTGTTTTACCAGCATGGATGCACACACAGGTGTTTCAGCGAGCGTGGGTGCGTGTTTCACCAGCATGGTGGTGCACACACAGGTGTTTCAGCGAGCGTGGGTGCGTGTTTCACCAGGATGGTGGCACACAGGTGTTTCAGCGAACGTGGGTGCGTGTTTCACCAGCATGGTGGTACACACAGGTGTTTCAGCGAGCGTGGGTGCGTGTTTCACCAGCATGGTGGTGCGCACAGGTGTTTCAGCGAGCGTGGGTGTGTTTCACCCACTCGGCTGGCTTCTGGCGCTTTCTCGCAGCCTCCGTCAGTGATCGCGAAGCCCCGCAGGGAGTTTTTGCGCGGCGGCCGTAATGGCTCGTAGTTACGGGATGCTGAGATGAAGCCATCGTCGAGGCTTCGTTAAGAAGATAACGGCATAAGTCTGCGCAGCGAGAGTGGCGCTTAATTGAATAGAGCCGATGCCTTTAACGTGTGTGTGCGTGTAAGCGACTGCTTCTTTATATTGTCTTTCCATTGTCTTTCCATGACTTATATTACCCTCACACATGCGATTTCAGAGCGATTGGGAGCGGCGAGTTGCTGAAAATCAAACCTGTTTGATTTCTTGCTACTCGTTGCAAGCGACCAGAATCGCTATGAATTGCATGAAAAAGTCGCAAGTCTGCGCAAGGCTTTACTTGGTGAGACGTGAGGGCTGCGTTAGCGCGGTCATGGGGGATGAGGATGAGGCAGGAAGGTAGATCCATGAGCTAGGCTTCTCCGCTCGCTCTCGCATCGGGGAGGGAAGCGCGCAGCAACAATTTGTGCTAAGAGCTTCGGGCTTCTCCCTGCGGAGTTGTAACACGGTTAGCCGCAGCGCAGTACTGCACTAGTAGTAGCAGCAGGCAGCAGTGTAGCGGCAGGCAGCAGCAGAGCGCGCAGGCAGTAGTGTTAGCGCAAGCAGTAGCAGCAGGGCAGCAGCAGCGAGCAGCTGCAGCACTAGTAGTTGAGCAGCAGCAGGAGGCAGGCAGTAGTAGAGTGAGCAGGCAGCAGCTAGCTAGTAGTAGCGCAGCAGCTAGCCAGCAGCGGCGTGTAGTGTTAGCAGGGCAGCAGTAGGGCAGGAGCAGGCGCCGCAGCGGCAGCAGCAGTAGTAGTGCAGGGGAGTAGGGGCAGTAGGCTGGCAGCAGCAGTAGTAGTAGTAGCAGCAAGAGAGCAGCAGCAGTGTAAGTAGTAGTAGAACAACAGCAGGCTAGCAGCAGCAGTAGCATAGCAAGTCGCATGTTTAGCGGTATCTATAGTTTGCGTGAGCTGAGGAAGGCGAACAGATGTGTCTGTCCTTAACTTGTGTGAGTCGGTGGTAATGCGTGGCGTGTATGCGGGCGTGTGCGTGTATGCGCTGCGGCGCATGCCGTGCAGTGCGTGCGTGCGTGCGTGCGTGCGTGCGTGCGTGCGATGTGTGTGTGTGTGTTGTGTGTGTGTGTGTGTGTGTGTCTGTGGCGTGTGTGTGTGTGTACGGTGCCCTCGCCTTACCACCCCCCATTTTTACTCTCTGCTATAGTCTTTAAATGTTAAACTGTACATATACTCATGTTTAACTCCGGAGATGAGTCGCGAAAGGATGGGAACATCATTTGTCCGCCTCGCGCTGGAGCCATAAAACTTTGCTCGCGCCGCTCGCCATAAAGCAGATCCTCTAAACTACGCTGCGGCCGGCCGGCGGGTGCATTATCTGCCGATCGCGGCTTCCATTTACGGGCGGGAGGCGGCAGCGAGAGCGATATGCGCGCGCTCGCAAAACCGTGTGTAGTGTGTGTTGCATGCGTGTGTGTTGTGTGTGTGAGTGTGTGTGTGTGTGTGTGTTGCGGTGTGTTTGTGTGTGTGAGGCGGCGCGGGTGTGTGTAGTGATGTGTGTATGTGGTGTATGATGTAGTGTGTGTGTGTGTGTGCGTGTGCGTCGTGCGTGTGCGTGTAGCGTGTTTTGCGTGTGCGTGTGGGTGTGCGTGTGAGTGTGCAGATGTTAGCGTGTGGCAGTGTGCGGTGCGTGTGCGTGTGCGTGTGCGTGTGTGCCCAACATCGCCAAACTACTAGCGAACGAGTTACGCTCGCGGTTATTACCAGCGGCGCAGACGCAGGCACGCAGACGCACGCACCCAGACACAGACAGACAGACACGCACGTGCGCACACAGACACACACAGCTACGCACCCGCCGCACATACGACATTCAGTGGGCACCACATTATTTAGACCTCTGTGACACTCTTCATCCGTAATTACAGAATCAGAGTAGTCATGAGGAAGGAATGCTCATTCAGCAATCACTGAAGCTGAGCAGGGCTTCACCGATGGTCACCGAAATCCTGCTGCGGTGAGGCTGCGGCGAGTGTTAATTACAGCTGGGATGAGCAGCAGGATTATCAGGTTCTGCCTGAGATTGTCTTTGCTGGATGTGCAGTGGTTTCTAATGCTGGGGTGGCAGGACCGATCCACGGCGTTCACCGGGGCGACGATGTAACGATGTAGCCGGAGGACGATGTCAACGATGTGCTCGTCACCTTACGATCACTGATGCTACCCGTGGCTGAGTCGTAAGCAGTGGAGTGGGGGGAGGCACTGATCTCCACAGGTGGCTGAGTGTAAGCGGGGAGTGGGGGGGGGGGGCTGATCGTACACACGTGGCTGAGTCGCTAGCAGTGGAGATGGGGGAGGCAACTGATAGCTACAACGTGGCTGAGTCGTAGCAGTGGAGTGGGGGGGGGGGGCACTGATCTCAAGTGCTGATTCGATAGGGCAGTGGGAGTGGGGGGGGGGGGGCTGATCTACAGTGGCTGAGTGTATCAGTGGAGTGGGGTGGGGGGGGGGGGGCTGTTACACAGTGGGCTGCGTGCGTAGAGTGGGGGGGGGGGGAGGCACTTGGATTACACACGTGCTGAGTCGATAGCAGTGGAGTGGGGGGGGGGGGAGGGCATGATCTTTACACACGTGGCTGAGTCGTAGCAGTGGAGTGGGGGGGGGAGGCCACTGATCTACACACGGTGGCCTGAGTGCGTAGAGTGGAGTGGGGGAGGCCTGATCTACACGCGTGCTGAGTCGTAGCAGTGGAAATGGGGGGGGGGGGCCTGATGTAGCAGCACGGGGTGTGGCTGAGTCGTAGCAGTGGAGTGGGGCGGGGGGGAGGCCTGATCTACAGCACGTGGCTGAGTCGTAGCAGTGGAGTGGGGGAGGCAGCTGATCTACACCACGTGGCTGAGTGATAGCAGGGGAAGTGGGGGAGGCACTGATCTACACACAGTGGCTTGGGTCGTAGCAGTGGAGTGGTGGGGAGGCACTTGATACTACACAACTGGCTAGAAGTCGTAGGCACGTGAGTGGTTGGGGAGGCACTGATCTAGCCACAGTGGCTGAGTCGTAGGGCAGTGGAGTGGAGTGGGGGAGGAATGATCTACACACGTGGTGAGTCGTAGCAGTGGAGTGGGGGGGATTACTGATTACCAGCGTGAGCTGAGTCGTAGCAGTGGAGTGTGGGGGGGGCACTGTCTACACAGCGTGGCTGAGTGTAGCAAGTGGAGTGGGGGGGGGGAGGCACTGATTACCACGGGGCTGAGTCGTAGGCGTGGAGTGGTGGAGGATGATTAACCGGTGGCGCCCCTGAGTCGTAGCAGTGGATATGGGGGGAGGTCTGATTACACACGTGCTGAGTCGTAGCAGTGGGTGTGGGGGGGGGGGACTGATCTACACAGTGCTGGAGTCGTAGCAGTGAGAGTGGGGAAGGCACTGATCTACCAGGGCTGAGTTCGAGCATCTAGTGGAGATGGTGCGAGGGACTGATCTACACACAGTGGTGAGATCGTAGCAGCTGGAGTGAGAGTGGGGGGGGGCACTGATTTCTAAACGTGGTGAGTCGTATGCAGTGGAGTGGGGGGGGGGGCACTGATCTACCCGTGGCTGAGTCGTAGGCAGTGGAGTGGGGGGGGGCACTGATGCTACACGTGCTGAGTCGTAGAGTGGAGTGGGGGGGGAGGCACTGATTACACACGTGGCTGAGTCGTAGGCAGTGGAGTGGGGGGGGGAGGCCATGATCTACACACGTGGGCTGCGTCGTAGAGTGGAGTGGTGGGGAGGCATGATCTACACACGTGGGCTGAGTCGTCGGCAGTGAGTGGGGGAGCACTGATTACACACGTGGGCTGAGTGTAGGAGTGGAGTGGGGGGGGGGAGGCACTGGATCTACCGTGGGTTGAGTCGTAGACAGTGGAGTGGGGGGGGACTGATAGTAATCACGTGGCTGAGTGCGTAGCAGTGAGTGGTGGGGGCTGATCTACACCGTGGCTGAGTGGTAGCAGTTGGAGTGGGGGGCGGGAGGATGATGCTACACACGTGGGCTGAGTCGGTAGCAGTGGAGTGGGGGGGTGGAGGCCTGATCTACACAGCGTGCTGAGTCGTAGCAGTGGAGTGGGGGGGGGGGAGGCACTGATTAGCAGACGTGGGCTGAGTCGTGCAGTGGTGGGGGAGCTGATGCTACACACTGTTTGTGGTGAGTGTAGCAGTGGAGTGGGGGGGGGACACTGATCTACACAAGTGGCTGAAGTCGTAGAGTGGCGTGTGGGGAGGCCTGATTACACAAGTGGCTGAGTTATAACAGTATAAGAGTCCAGGGAGGCTGAGAATGAGTTTGCATGGATGCATGCAGCGTAAGAGTTGGGGGGGGGCGCAGGGGGAGGTGACTAGTCATAGGTAATATAGATTGCCGACTCGCGGCTGCTGCTGCTGCTACTGCTGCTGCTACTGCTGCTCGATGCTGCTGCTGCGCTGCTCTACTGCTGCTACTGCTGCTGCTGCTGCTGCTGCTACTGCTACTGCTGCTGTTGCTGCTGCTGCTGCTACTGCTACTGCTGCTGCTACTGCTGCTACTGCTGCTGATGCCGCTGCTACTACTGCTGCTACTGCTGCTGCCATGACTCTAACAGCTCTTCGATGCTTTCACTCGAATTTTCGGAATTTTGTAAAACGCACGACGACGAAGCGTGAGGGATGGCGTTCTAGTTCCGCCGTCGCGCGCCGCCGCTCCATCAACAAGCGAACGTCGTTCCCTCGACGACCGGCCAGCAGCCGCTGCGTCGGCCGCTAGAGACGTGTCAGGTCGAGCTCTTGCTATTACGCTGCTTCACTCTCGACGTCTGACCTTTGCATTTGACCTCTGAACTCGGTTTGACCTTTGCAGTTAACCTCTGCGCTCTATTTGACCTTTGCAGTTAACCTCTGCGCTCTATTTGACCTTTGCATTTGACCTCTGAACTCGGTTGACCTTTGCAGTTAACCTCTGCATTCTATTTGACTTTTACATTTGACCTCTGGGCTCAGCGTTATATTTTGACCATCGCGCGGCTCGGCTGCTGCGTTTGACCTTCGCGCGCCGCGCATGATGAATGCATTGCTCTCATTCCTCTTATATTTAGCAATTACGAATAATTAACGAGGGGAGCTCGAGCGTGCGTGCGCAGGCGAGACGATCCAACCTGCAAGAGAGACAGCGGGGGGAGCGCTGTACGGGTTGAGGGGGAGCTCAGTTTCATCTTCTGCGAGAAGGCAGCAAGGGAGGGTGAGTGCAGTCTGGTTAGAGCTAGGGTCATTTGCGAGGATGGTGGCTAAGAGTATCTACGGCGTTAGTTAGCGCAGGTCTGTCAGGCAGGGGAAAAATTTCTTTTTTTTACTGGAGCTCTTCTCCAAGTCTGTGGGAAAAATAGCTCTCATCAAAAATTTTACGGGAGCTATCTTGAGCCTCACGGGAGCGATTTCGGAGGTTTGAAGAGCGAATCGCTCATCGCTCCCATGTATTTTTTACCCTGCTGTTGGGGTGGGGGCGGGGTCTATGAAGGTGTGGGGGGTCGTTCCAGGAGCGTACCCCGAGCAGGAGCGGAGTCAGCGAGGGGATGATAACTAAGGAGGGCTTCATTTCGTCTTGGCGCGTACGATAATGCACGCATCCGCATCCGTAGAGATGCCCACGGATGCGGCGGGATGCTGCGGGTGCGGCGGGATGCGGCGGGATGCTGCGGATGCTGTGGGTGCGGCGGATGCTGGGGATGCTGCGGGATGCGGCGGGATGCTGCGGATGCTGGGGATGCGGCGGATGCTGGGGATGCTGCGGGATGCGGCGGGATGC
>NW_014578225.1:71234-73288 GCF_000485595.1 Priapulus caudatus
GCTGCTACTGCTGCTGCTAACACTACTGCTGCGGCTGCTGCTGCTGCTGCTGCTACTACTGCTGCTGCTGCTGCTGCTGCTACTACTGCTGCTGCTGCTGCTGCTGCTACTACTAGTGCAGTACTGCGCTGCGGCTAACCGTGTTACAACTCCGCAGGGAGAAGCCCGAAGCTCTTAGCACAAATTGTTGCTGAGCGCTTTCCTCCCCGATGCGAGAGCGAGCGGAGAGGCCTAGCTCATGCATCTACCTTCCTGCCTCATCCTCCTCCCCCATGGCCGCGCTAACGCAGCCCTCCCGTCTCACCAAGTAAAGCCTTGCGCAGACTTGCGACTTTTTCATGCAATTCATAGCGATTCTGGTCGCTTGCAACGAGTAGCAAGAAATCAAACGGGTTTGATTTTCAGCAACTCGCCGCTCCAAATCGCTCTGAAATCGCATGTGTGCAGGTAATATAAGTCATGGAAAGACAATGGAAAGACAATATAAAGAAGCAGTCGCTTACATACACACACACGTTGAAGGCATCGGCTCTATTCAATTAAGCGCCACTCTCGCTGCGCAGACTTATGCCGTTATCTTCTTAACGAAGCCTCGGCGATGGCTTCATCTCAGCATCCCGTAACTACGAGCCATTACGGCCGCCGCACAAAAACTCCCTGCGGGGCTCCGCGATCACTGACGGAAGCTGCGAGAAAGCGCCGGAAGCCAGCCGAGTGGGTGAAACACACCCACGCTCGCTGAAACACCTGTGGCACCACCATGCTGGTGAAACACGCACCCACGCTCGCTGAAACACCTGTGTGTGCATCCATGCTGGTGAAACACGCACCCACGCTCGCTGAAACACATGTGCGTACCACCATGCTGGTGAAACACGCACCCGAAGGCGGAAGAATGTACTGATGAAAGACAGGGGGACATGGTGATGAAATCATCATATTGTTACCAGTGAAGGTGTAGTTAGTGACCGATCGTGATTCTGATATAAAAGCTGTCGACCGCATTATCGAAAGATGATGAAAATGCGGTTGAGGAAGCTGCGAAGCGAACGCATCCACCGACGCAGCATCTGCCAGCAGTTCTCGCTTCCACTCTCGTCGTAGCCTTGACGATTGCGTGTCGTCAAGGGTTTTCCCGCCTCCTCCCTCCCCCCGCTGCCTGGTCGATGCACACACAGGTGTTTCAGCGAGCGTGGGTGCGTGTTTCACTAACATGGTGGTGCGCACAGGTGTTTCAGCGAGCGTGGGTGCGTGTTTCACTAACATGGTGGTGCGCACAGGTGTTTCAGCGAGCGTTGCATTTTGCTCATACTTCCACATCATATGTCTCATACTTCCACAGCATATGTCTCATACTTCCACAGCATATGTCTCATACTTCCACAGTATATGTCTCATACTTTCACAGCATGTCTCATACTTCCACAGCATATGTCTCATACTTCCACAGCCTATGTCTCACACTTCCACAGCATATGTCTCATCCTTCCACAGCATATGTCTCATACTTCCACAGTATATGTCTTATACTTCCACAGCATATGTCTCATACTTCCACAGCATATGTCTCACACTTCCACAGCATATGTCTCATACTTCCACATCATATGTCTCATATTTCTACAGCATGTGTCTCATACTTCCACAGCATATGTCTCATACTTCCACAGCATATGTCTCATACTTCCACAGTATATGTCTCACCCTTCCACAGCATATGTCTCATACTTCCACATCATATGTCTCATATTTCCACAGCAACCATCTCATACTTCCACAGCATATGTCTCATACTTTCACAGCATATGTCTCATACTTCCACAGCATATGTCTCATACTTCCACAGCATATGTCTCATACTTCCACAGCATATGTCTCATACTTCCACAGCATATGTCTCATATTTCCACAGCATATGTCTCATACTTCCACATCATACGTCTCATACTTCCACAGCATATGTCTCATACTTCCACAGCATATGTCTCATACTTCCACATCATATGTCTCATATTTCCACAGCATGTGTCTCATACTTCCACAGCATATGTCTC
>NW_014578225.1:73313-76582 GCF_000485595.1 Priapulus caudatus
CGGTGCATCCCGTGCATCCTAGTTATGCCAGCTGGTGCATCCCATGCATCCTAGTTATGCCAGCTGGTGCATCCCATGCATCCTAGTCATTCCAGCTAGTGCATCCCATGCATCCTAGTCATGCCAGCTAGTGCATCCCATGCATCCTAGTCGTGCCAGCCGCTGCATCCCATGCATCTTAGTCATGCCAGCCAGTACATCCCATGCATCCTAGTCATGCGAGCTGCTGCATCCCGTGCATCCTAGCCATGCGAGCTGCTGCATCCCAGCCGGTGCATTCCCCATGAGTTGTGTGCGGCGGCGAGGCGCGTTTCTCTCCGACATTCCGGCGTGAACAGATGCTTTTAGCGCTGCGGTGCGCTACAGGTGAGAGGCGAGCGAAGGTGATAGCAGATGAATGAATGATGTGAGGCCAGGCCACCGTGGCTTCTATTCTGTGTGTAGACTAACGCGCGCGATGTGAAAGTCGAGATAGAGTGGGTATGAGAGAGGGGGCGAGAGAGTGAGATGGAGAGAGAGAGAGAGAGAGAGAGAGAGAAAGAAAGAGAGAGAGAGAGAGGGGTGGAAGAGTGAGAGCGAGAGAGAGAGCGAGAGAGAGAGCGAGAGAGAGATGGAGAGATGGAGAGAGAGAAAGAGAAAGAGAGAGAGAGAGAGAGAAAGGTGGAGCTTATTAAAAAATGCTTATTAAAAATGCTTATTAAAAGGTGTAATGCTTATTAAAAAATGTTTATTCTAGCATGGAAGAGTGTGACGTGAACGTGCCTCGACGCAATGACGATGTGAGAGGAGAGGAGAGGAGAGGAGAGATGGAGAGAGATGGAGAGATGGAGCGATGGAGAGAGAGAGATAGGAGAGAGAGAGAGAAGAGAGAGAGAGAGAGAGAGAGAAGAGAAAGAGAAAAGAGCAAGAGAGAGAGAAGGAGAAGAGCGAGAAAGAGAGAGAGATGAGAGAGAGAGCGAGAGAGAGAGAGAGAGGAGAGAAAGACAGAGGAGAGAGAGAAAAGAGCGAGAGAGAAGAGCGAGATAGATGATAGAGAGAAGAGAGAGAGAAAGAGCGAGAGAGAGAGAGAGAGAAAGAGAGAGAGAGAGAGAGAGAGAGAGAGAGAGCGAGAGAGAAACGAGAGGCGAGAGAGAGAGAGAGAGAGTGAGAGTGAGAGCGAGAGAAGAAAGAAAGAGAGAGAGAGAGAGAAGATGAAGCCAAGTGAGCCTTTAAGCAATCAGCTTTCCGAGATGCGACACAGTCTTTCTGCTCTTCCGTTGATTAAAAAGTTTAATCACAGCTTCCAACGCAGCTCCCAGCCGTCAGTCTCCAGCTAAAACAACGAGGTCCAGCGCATCTGCATACAGTAATTAACTCAGAGAGAGAGAGAGCATCCCAGCTAGGGCATCTTGCCTATAGAGATGTAGATGCTTTGCCTAATGAGACAGTTCAACATGGTCCGGAGAGAGATCAACCTCTGCGGGAACATACAGTGTACACTATCCGTGCAGGCGCCATGGGCCTGCTGATGCATCCACGTCCAGAGTTTGCTATCTCTGCTGCGTCTAATTATCACATTAATCAGATTAACCGCGCCGACCGACGCTTCCTCGGCGAGCGAATGATCGGAGCGAGTGCTTCCGTCGGGTGCTGCCGTTAGTGGGATGCGGTGCAGGCTTCAGGCTTCACGGAAGCTCTGTCCATCAATGACCATCACTGTCCATCACTGACCACGCTACCTATGAGTGACACATTAACGCGTCGGCGATGGTCCGGTTAGTGGGCTTCTAACGGAAGCTCTGTCCATCACTGACCATCACTGTCCATCACTGACCACGCACCTATGAGTGACACATTAACGCGTGAGCGATGGTCCGGTTAGTGGGGCTTTCTAACCGAAGCTCTGTCACACTGACCATCACTGACCACGCTACCTATGAGTGACACATTAACGCGTTGGCGATGGTCCGGGGAGTCGGTAACCCGCGGAGTCGGGAGAGGGTTGAAGCCCCGCAAACACCCTCCCTCCTCCTCCATCGCTTCCTTTCTTTCTCTCCTCCTCTGCCTTTTCTCCTCTCTCGTCCTCTCGTCCTCTCTGTCCTCTCCTCCTCTCCTTCCTCTCCTCCTTCCTCCTCTCCTTCTTCTCCTCTCCTCCTCTCCTCCATCTCCCTCTCTCCCCCTTCCTCCGCTCCTCCTTCTCTCTTCTCATTTTCCCTCCTCTCCTTTTCTATCCTCTCCTCCTCTCTCCTCTCCTTCCCCGCCCTCTTCTCCTCTCCCTTCCTCTCCTCCACCCCCCCCCGCCCCGCCTCGTCCTCGCTTCCTCCCCTCTCTCCTTTTTCTCCTCTTCTCCGTCCTCTCGTCCTCTCCTCCTCTCCTTCCTGCTCCTTCCTCTCGTCCTCTCTTCCTCTCGCTCCTTCTCGTAACTGCTGCCAATGTGAACACCACACGATCGTATGCTCAGCTAATCCTCGGCAGAAGAAGCATAATCTGAGAGGTGCACGCACGTTGGGTGTACACCGCGCAACTGCTCACAATGCAGGGGTTTCCTTCCCTCCCTCCCACACACAACACACAGAATGTCTCCGTGCACACGTGTGCGCACTCTGCTACCGTGACGCGTACAGTGTGCGTGCGGTGTGCGGTGTGCGCGGACGCGTCGGTTGACGCCTATTCACAGGACGCACCAGAAACGCCGTCTAAGCGCGCAGGCAGAATGCAGACGGTGTGAGCTTCCAGAACGAAGCAGCGGAAGCCACCTGAAGCATCTCGCATCCCCTCCTTCCTCAGCCTCCCCCTCCCCTCCTCCTCCTCCTCAGCCTTCTCTCCTCCTCCGTCGGCAAACTGCTCACGTTATCACGCGGGTCCTCCTCCTCACACCTCACGGCGCACTGAAAATCTTGTGGAAATGTTCGAGAACGAATCGCGGCGGCAGTCAAAACGAGAGCGGGGAAGCAATGCTCACGCGCATGCGCTGTTCAATCACGCGGAGAATGCCGAGCAAAGATCGACTCGTCTCCTACAGCAAGAGCGCGAGCGAGCAAACGAGAGAGAGACGAAGAAAGACAGAAAGAAAGAGTACGAAAGGGAGTAAGGCAGAGAGAGAGAGACACACAACCAGAGAGACAGGCAGAGAGGAGAGGGGAGAGAGGAGGGCTGGTAGTGGGGAGAGATGAAAGAACGGTGAGAGAGAGAACAGAGAGATGGAAAGAGGAGAAAAGCGTGAGGGCAGAGAGAGAGAGAGAGAGAGAGAGAGAGAGAAGAGAGAGATGAGAGAGAGAGGAGAGAAGAGG
>NW_014578225.1:76607-90604 GCF_000485595.1 Priapulus caudatus
GCTCACACAACCCTTACAACGTCACCCCTCCGATGTCCTGCCGCGTGGAACCTCGACAGCATCACACACCTTACACGGTCACCCCTCGCTGTCCGTGCCGTTGCGAGCTCAACAGACATCACACAACCTTACACGTTCATCCATACACTGTCACTGCGAGAGTGGACCTACAGCAAGCAAGTCACACAACCGTACACGTCACCCCTGCTGTCACTGCGTGGCACCTCACCGCAGCCAGTGCACACAACCATTAACACTGTCACTCTCAGCGCGCATCGAAGGCACGCGATTGCCTCGAATTACGCGCGCGACGACCTTACAGTGGAGAGGACGGCCATGCGCACCCCAGCGGCAGCCTCCACTGGAGGTGAGAGGAGGGTTGCATGATCCCCAGCGGTACTGCCGGAACGTACCTGCGGTACGGTTCCGAGGTATGCGATGGGTTAAGAGTTAACCCAGGCACCCTAACCGGAAACCCTAGACCCTAAACCTAACGCCTAACCATATCAACTATGTGTACCAGGGTACGTTCCGCGGATTAACGCGGACCGATACCCAGCGTAGTTCCGAGGCAGTGACCTGCCGGGGAACATAGGACCCGTATGAGCTGCCACGTGACTCCACTTCCGGTCCTCCAGTTGTACGATACCCGAGTCAGGAGAGCACGGTGGTTGTGACGCGAAATCGGAGACAAATAGAAACCGAACCAGCGATGAACACGGGGATGGTCGCGTCGAACTTCGCTGGCTTTTAATGCTCGACATTATTTCCGGGCCGCCTAGTGGGCAAAGATGTCCTATCACGCTCTGACTCGGTTCTTTGAGTTACGTCATGACTCGTCTCTTTTCTCGCTGCGTCGCTTTTATCTGGCTCTTTCGTCTTCTCTGATTTGCGCGCGGATCGGAAAGTTTCCTCGACCTGGATTCCTGTCTGAAAGTTTTACTTTCGCGTCTTGTATTTGCCTGATATTGAGTTACGGTGGTATTGTGTGTGGAAATTGCACGAAGAGTTATAGTTGGGACAAAGTTTTTAAACCTGCAGAAACGTTTGCGCGCGGTTGAAATCTCAAAAAATTCGTAGCGTCAGCACAGCCCGCACTGAAGAAAGCTTTTACGGCAGCTAGGCTTCAGTTGACTGTTCGCCAACGTTTTTATTACCATCGGATCTCATGAGCTATTCTACTACTATCCGATGCCATACTTACAAAATTTGGTACGTTAGAGCGGCACAGCCTATCTTGACGCGTTTTTTTTACTTGTTAATATGAGTGAGCTCCCGCACGAAGCGTAGTGTTTGGTGCAGATGAAGCGGTTTGTATCCGCCCGATGCACGCACTTGAAATGGCTACGAAAGACTGTTTCGCGCTGATAATATGGTGTGCGACGGATGCGTGGAATAGAATAATGTTACCTCCTGACGGTTGCGAGAGTGCCCCACCAGTTCCTTACTTTTAAGAGTCCGTCTGAAAAAAATTCTTGCCCTATCAATAGGGCGCCATTGTGCTCTACTTACTCCGCTACAATTCAGTCCAAGTACTTCTTATTGTGTATTCATTCTGAAATATTTAACCGTTCTGTGCGTCGTAGAGACGGCCAGTGAGGAAGATAGCGTCCGCTCGCCAAATTTATTGTGTCGTGTACCTAACATGTTTTACCGTCGTTAAACAAAGTTGTTACTGACTACTACTTCTCTCTCTCTCTCCGTTCTCTCTCTCGCTCTCTCAGCTCCTCTCTGCTCTCTGTGCTCTGTCTCTGTCTCTGGTCTCTGTCTCGGATAGTCTCTGCTCTCTGGTCTCTGTCTCTGTACTCTGTCTCTGGCTCTGTCTCTGTCGTTTGTCAGTCTGTCTCGGTCTCTGTCTCTGTCTTGTCTCTGTCTCTGGTCTCTGTCTCATGTCCTCGTGTTCATCTCTCTCTCTCTCTCTTCTCTCTCTCTCTCTCTCTCTCTCTCTCTCTCTGTCTGCCTCTCTCGTCTCTCCAGGGTCGAAAATTAGATTATTTATATATTGGTATCCATTTCGGGGATACCCAGGTTATTGAAAGCTGGTATCCCCCCAAAGTCTGGTATCCCGGATTTTTTGTTGCGATAGGTCAATTTCAACAATGTTGGGATCCAAAATCTTTCGAATATGCAATAATAGGCATCTTGAAATTCATTAATATGTAATGAGTAATTATATAGTAAGAAAATCTCGCTCCCGCGTCCTAATCATTAAGTGGCTGTAGCGCGATGTCCCGAGCATTGTCAGTGTTTTACGCATAGACTATATATGACAACACAGGTCGTTGTAGTATAACAGTATCTATGATTTTACATACGCTCCACAGTACACTGCCAGGACGGTGATTAGTGCTAGTGACCGCTCTGATTCGTCGTGGTTATCGCACCTTGCATACATAGCATTCCCCCCCCCCCCCCCCCCCCCCTTCCTTGAGTACAATGTATTAGCACATGTTCCAACAATTAATGGATCAACCATCGCACGCTTGGCGACTTGCAAATATGCTATGCGCTGCTGGTTATAAGAAACGCTAGTGGGACAGGGGGGAGGTAAATAGTAACTAAAGCGGGGCGGCGCACTCAGCCGCTCTCGCCACTTGCTTCAGATGCGCTGCGCCGTGATAAAATGATAACTCAACAACCACTATCCCGATTATGACGAGTTCTTTTTTTTGACGTCCGGCGGGATACCAAGCATTGAAAATCTGGTAGTCCGCCAAAGATATCTGGCTTATCCGCGGAAGTATGGAGATACCGCCTAATCGTCTCGACCCTGCAGTCTCTCTGCCTCTCTCCATCTCTCATCTCTCCATCTCTCCATTCTGCCATCTCGTTGCCCTCCTCTCCCTCTCTCTCTCTCTGCTTCTCTCCATCTCGTCTCGTCTCTCTCTCTCTCTGCTCTCTCTCGTCTCACTCTCTCATCCTCTCTCTCTCTCGCTCTCTCTCCTCTTCTTCTCTCTCTCTCTCGTCGCTCTCTCTCCCCCCTATCTCCATCTCTCTCTCTCTCTCTCTCTCTGCTCTCTCTCTCGGCGTGCTCTCTCTCTCTTTCACTCTCTCCTCTCTCTCTTCTCTCTCTCTCTCGTCTTCCATCTCTCCACTCTTCTCAATCTCTCTCTCTCTCTCTCGTCTCTCTCTCTCTATCCTCGGTCTCTCCTCTCTCCTCTCATCTCTCTCTCTCTCTTCTCTCTCAGTCTCCTTTCTCTCAATCTCTATCTCTTCTCTCGCGTCTCTCTCTCTCTCTGTCTCTCTCTCTCTCTCGTTCTCTCTCCTCTGCCGTTTCCGCTCGTCTCTCTCCGATTCTCTCTCCAGTCCTCTCCATCTCTCATCTCTCCATCTCTCTTGCCGTCTCACTCTCACGTCTCTCTTCTCTCTCTCCCCATCTCTCTCTCTGCTCTCAGTCTCTCCATCTCTCTCTCTCTCTCTCGTCTCTCTCTCTCTCTCTCTCTCTCTCTCTCTCTCTCATCGCTCTCTCTTCTCTCTCTCTCTCTCTCTCTCTCGTCATCTCTCTTCGCTCTCTCTCTCTTCCAGTCTCTCCATCTCTCCATCTCTCTCTCTCTCTCTCGTCGCTCCTCTCTGCTCTCTCTCTCATCTCTCTCTCTCTCTCTCTCTCTCTCTCGTCTCTCTCTCTCTCCCTCTCTCACTGTCTCTCTGCTCTCTCTCTCTGATCTCGCTCTCTCTCTCTCTCTCTTTTCTTTCTCTCTCTCTCTCTCTCTCGCTCTCTCTTTCTTTCTCTTTCTCTTTCTCACTCAATTTCACTCTGTCTCTCACTCACGTACTCTCTCTTCCCCCTCTCTCGCTATATATATATACTTTACACCTGACTATATACCCGAATGGGATGCTGCAATGATGTGCGCTTAGATCAACATGCGTAAGGCCTCCCTGCCGAATGGCTTCAGTGGCTTCAGCAGCATCAGCAGCATCAGCAGCAGCAGCAGCAGCAGCGGCGGCGGCGGCGGTGTCAGGCCGCGCGGCGTGAGCCTGGACACGGTGCAGGCATTCGTCAAGGTGTACGGTCACGAGTATATACGTCACTTCCTGCAGGTAGGTCCGACGCCAGGGGGCGCCGCGGTCACGCGGGGGGTAGGGATATGGTATGCGCCACTGGGGGCGCCACGGTCGCATGGGGGTGATGCTTGGAATGTGACTAGCTGAGGGTGCATCACTGAGCTCTAGTAATAGACTATTATTAGATTATTATTATTATAAGAGTCTATTATTAGAGCTCAGTGGGGTGCATACATTGGGTAGTATGGGTACACGTGTATGATAGGACTACCTAATGGAGTTATATACAGGAGTATCGTTGTTATATTATGAGTGTAGCAGCTAGGATGTTGCTGGTACCATGTGTTGGCACTGCACTATGGTTGCGGTGGGGGTGATGATTGCTTACATGTTGTTATTTGTTTACAGCTAGATGTCTTTGTGTCTTGTGTCTAGATTGTTTTTTTTTCTTCGTGGTCAGAATGTAGTTCGTCGAGGCGACTGATTGTGTGAAGGGATGGCACTTGCTTCTATAGGCATCTGTTGTGTGATTAACATGTATAGGCATTGTAAAGACAAATTCTCTCCCTCTCTATCTGTCTGTCTATCTCTCTCTTTCTCCCTCCGGGTCCCCCTTCCACCTTCCCTTTCTCTCTCCCTCCCCTCCCTCTTTTCACTCTCTGCTCTTTCTCTTCTCCTCGCTCCGTCGCCTTTCCTCTTTCGCTCCTTTACTCTCTCACCTCTTCCTTCCTCTCTCCCCTTTCCCCTCTCCCTCCCTTTCCTCCCCCCTCTCTTCCTCTTTTGCTCGTCATCTAACACCCACGCTAACTCTCATTCTTAATCTGCCTCTGCCTGTCTTTTTCTATAATTCTATGCAATAGCATTAAAGACAAAAGGACGTCTGATGTCCAAAGACTCCCTGATTGCTGTTATCATAATTATGATAACACTATCGCGCGTCTTACGTACGTAATGTACGAAAAACGAAGTCAGTTTCAAAGCCATGCACGAAATCTGGCAGAAAGTGTCCACGATCTCATTATTCATTATTATCATCATTATTCTGTGATCGTTCGTGAATTGTCGTCTGTCTGTTGTCACATCTAAAGGCTTGATGGTTGACAGTCGAGCATAGTCAGTTGCTTTATAATACAATACGCTCGGTCCCTAAAGCCTAGCGCGCGCAGACTTGCGACATTTTTGTGCAACTCGGCTGGGATTCTAGAATCGCAGCCGAGTTGCACGAATAAGTCGCAAGTCTACGGGAACGTGCAACTGCAACTCGTAGCGATTCTGGTCGCTTGCAACGAGTTGCAAGAGATCAAACTGGTTTGATTTTCAGCAACTCGTTGCTCCCAATTGCTCCGAAATCACTTCGAAATCGCATGTGTGCGGGTAGACAGCGACTTGCATGCGCACACACGGTGAAGCGTGCGACCGATCGCAAGCGGTTGCAGGTTGCAGCGACGAGCAACCAAAAGTCGCAAGTTTGCGCTAGGCTTTAGTGATCGGTCCCTAAGCGTGACATGTTGAGAGAAAACAAATGTCTGAGTCAGCACTACGGGATGTTAATGTGATGCACACAGGGTTAGCTGTCAACGTTTTGGCGAGATTTGCTGACACGATATTGGCAATGAACAAGTAGCTTTGGCTTATTGTATTTTCATATAAAGTGCTTCGCATGAAAACGCCTAGTTTCTCCCTTAGTTTTATTTTGTATGCTTGTTGGGACATGGGTGTGACAAGAATTGGGAAGTAGTGGTGTTGCTTAGTGGGTTACAGTGGTTGGGCACACAGACCGACATCCCATGCATGCCTGCAGGCAGTGCAGCCTATTAGTGCATCTCAGCTGTTCAACCCCACGGTATCCTGTGCATCCCATGCCAGCCGCTGCACCCCGTGCATCCTAGTCATGTCAGCTGCTGCGTCGCGTGCATCCTAGTCATGACAGCCGGTGCATCCCATGCATCCTAGTCCAATTGCCCAGGCTCGCTGCACCCTACTGCATCCTAGTCATGTCAGACGCTGCGTCGCGTCATCTCTAGTTTGTGACAGCCCTGGTGCACTCCCATGCCCATCGCTAGGCCATGCACGCTGCTGCACCTCCGCTGCATCCTTAGTTCAGTGTCACAGCTGTCTGGCATGCCCGTGGCATGCCTAGTCATGCGCGCCGGCGCGCCTCCTAGTCATCCAGCTGTGCACCTCCATGCTATTCCTACGTCTGCGCAGATAGTGCAATCACATGGCATCCTACCCGCCATGCCCAGTGTCTGCCAGCCCCCATGCACTCCTAGGCATTGCCAGCTGCTGCATTCCCGTGCAGTCTAGGTCATGTCAATGCTGCTGCATCCCGCTGCATCCTAGTCATGACGCCGCCGGTGCACCTCCTAGTCATTGCCCAGCCTGGTGTCATGCGCCATGCATCTAGTCATGCCAGATAGGCAGTCCCATGGCACTTCCAGTCTCGTGCCAGCCGCTGCATCCCATGCATCCTAGTCATTGCCAGCCAGTACGATCCCACATTCGCATCCTAGTCATGCGAGCTGCTGCATCCCGTTGCATACGCGCGGAGCCAATTTTTGCGAGCTGGCTGGCATACCCCAGTCCAGGTGGCAATTTCCCCCAATGAGGTTTGTGCGCGCGCGGCCCCGAGGCGCGTTTTCTCTCCCGATCATATCCGGCGGAAGCAGATGCTTTAGCCGGCTCGCGGTGCCGCGCTACCATGCGGTGAGAGGCGAGCGACCTAGTGAGAGGCAGATCCAAGAACTGATGTGAGGCCAGGCCACCTCGTGGCTTCTATTCTGTGTGTAGACTAAAACTGTAACCGCGCGCGAGTAAAAAGGTCGCCGATAGATTGGTATGAGAGAGTGGGGCGAGAGAGTGAGATGGAGAGACAAGAGAGAGAGAGAGAGAGCGAGAAAGACAAGAAGAGAAGAAAGGGGTGGAAAGGAGTGGACGAGCTGGAGAGAGGAGAGCGAGAGAGAGAGCGTGGACGAGAGCAAAACCTGGAGAGATGGAGACGAGACGACAAGAGAAGAGCAGACGAGAGAGAGAAAGGTGGAGGCTTAATTAAACAAAATCGCCTTATAAACAATGCTTATTGAAAGGTGTCATGCCTTATTAGAAAAATGTTTATTCTATGCATGGGAAGAACGTGTGACGTGCAAACGTGCCTCGACGCAATGCACGATGTGTAGAGGAGCACGGAGCAGGAGAGGGAGCAGATGGAGAGAGATGGAGAAAGATTGGAGGCATGAAAATGAAAAGAGACAGAGAGAGAGGAGCAGAGGCAGAGATAGAGAGAGAGAGAGTGCAGACGAAGAGAGAGGAGAGAGAGAGACGAGAGAGAGAGAGAGAGAGAGAGAAGAGAGAGAGAGAAGAGAGAGTAGCGACGAGAGAAGAGAGAGAGATGGCGAGATGGAGAGACTGCGAAGATGGAGAGAGAGAGAGAGAGATGAGCGAGAGAGAGAGAGAGAGCAGAGAGAAGAGAGAGCGAGAGAGAGAGAGACAGTAGAGAGCAGAGAGAGAGGAAGAGCGAGTAGGAGAGAGAGAGAGATGGAGAGATGGAGGACGAGAGAGAGAGATGGACCGAGAGAGCAGATAGAGAGGTGAGAGTGACGAGCAAGAGAGATGGAGAGATGGAAGAGATGGAAGAGTACTGAGAGAGATCGAGAAGAGAGAGGCGAAAACGCAGAGCGAAGAAGAGAACGAGAGAGAGAGAGAGAGCAGAGAGAGAGAGAAGAGAGAAGAGAGAGATGAGAGAAGGAGAGAGATGAGAGAGAAGAGAGAGAGAGAGAAGAGAGAGAGAGAGAGAGAGACGAGGATGAGAGAGAGAGAGAGAGAGAGAGAGAGAGAGATGAGAGAGATTGAAGTGGAGAGATGGAAGAGAGAGAGACGAGAGAAGAGAGAGAGAGAGAGAGGGTGAAAGAGAGAGAAGAGACGCCGAGAGAACGAGCAGAGAGAGGCAGAGAGAGAGAGAGATGGACGATGGGGCGAGAGAGAGCACGAGAGAGAGAGAGAAGGAGGAGAGAGAGCAGAGAGAGAGAGAGAGAGAGAGAGTGAGACGAGGAGAGCAGAGAGAGAGAGAGACGAGAGAGATGGAGAGAAGCAAGAGAGATGAGAGAGGACGAGATGGAACGCAGATGGAGAATGGAGAGATCGGAGAGATGGAGAGAAGAGAGAGAGGCAGAGAGACTGCAGGGTCGAGACGATTAGGCGGTATCTCCATACTTCCGCGGATAAGCCAGATATCTTTGGCGGACTACCAGATTTTCAATGCTTGGTATCCCGCCGGACGTCAAAAAAAAGAACTCGTCATAATCGGGATAGTGGTTGTTGAGTTATCATTTTATCACGGCGCAGCGCATCTGAAGCAAGTGGCGAGAGCGGCTGAGTGCGCCGCCCCGCTTTAGTTACTATTTACCTCCCCCCTGTCCCACTAGCGTTTCTTATAACCAGCAGCGCATAGCATATTTGCAAGTCGCCAAGCGTGCGATGGTTGATCCATTAATTGTTGGAACATGTGCTAATACATTGTACTCAAGGAAGGGGGGGGGGGGGGGGGGGGGGAATGCTATGTATGCAAGGTGCGATAACCACGACGAATCAGAGCGGTCACTAGCACTAATCACCGTCCTGGCAGTGTACTGTGGAGCGTATGTAAAATCATAGATACTGTTATACTACAACGACCTGTGTTGTCATATATAGTCTATGCGTAAAACACTGACAATGCTCGGGACATCGCGCTACAGCCACTTAATGATTAGGACGCGGGAGCGAGATTTTCTTACTATATAATTACTCATTACATATTAATGAATTTCAAGATGCCTATTATTGCATATTCGAAAGATTTTGGATCCCAACATTGTTGAAATTGACCTATCGCAACAAAAAATCCGGGATACCAGACTTTGGGGGGATACCAGCTTTCAATAACCTGGGTATCCCCGAAATGGATACCAATATATAAATAATCTAATTTTCGACCCTGGAGAGACGAGAGAGGCAGACAGAGAGAGAGAGAGAGAGAGAGAGAGAGAGAGAAGAGAGAGAGAGAGAGATGAACACGAGGACATGAGACAGAGACCAGAGACAGAGACAAGACAGAGACAGAGACCGAGACAGACTGACAAACGACAGAGACAGAGCCAGAGACAGAGTACAGAGACAGAGACCAGAGAGCAGAGACTATCCGAGACAGAGACCAGAGACAGAGACAGAGCACAGAGAGCAGAGAGGAGCTGAGAGAGAGAGAGAGAGAGAGAGAGAGAGAGAGAGAAGTAGTAGTAAGTAACAACTTTGTTTAACGACGGTAAAACATGTTAGGTACAGACACAATAAATTGGCGCGGACCTATCTTCCTCATGGCCGTCTCACAGCAACAGAACGGTTAAATATTAAATGAATACACAATAAGAAGTACTTGGACTGAAATTGTACGGAGTAAGTAGAGCACAATGGGCCCTATTGATAGGGCAAGAATTTTTTTAGACGGACTTTAAAAGAAGAAATGGTGGGGGCATCTCGAACGTCAGGAGGTAAATTATTCTATTCAGATGCCGTCGCACACCGAAAAGCTTTTCGTAGCATTTCAGTGCGTGCACGGGGCGGATACAAACGCGCTTCATCTGCACACACACTACGCGTTCGTCTGGAGCTCACTTCATATTTAAAAGTAAAAAAACCGTCAAGATAGGCTGGTGCTCGCTTACGTAAAATTTTGTAAGTATGGATCGATAGTAGTAGAATAGTATGAGATCGATGGTAATAAAAACGTTGGCGAACAGTCATAAAGCCTAGCTGCGAAAAGATTTCTTCAGTGCGGGCGTCTGAAGGTCTACGAATTTTTAGAATCAACCGCGCAAAACGTTTCTGCAGGTTAAAAACTTTGTCAATATAACTCTTCGCGGCATTTTCCCACACAACAATACCATAATCAATATCAGGCAAAACAAAGCGAAAGTAAAACTTCAGACAGGAATCATGGTCGAGAAATTTCCTGATCCGCCAAAATCAGAGAAGACAAAGACAGAAAAAGCGAGAGCGAGAAAGAGAGAGCGAGTCATGACGTAACTCAAAGAACCGATCAGGCGTTGATAGGCGCTTTGCCACTCCGGAAATAATTCGATTAAAACCGCGAATGTTCGACGCGTGTTCATGCTTGTTGGTTTCTATTGTCTCGATGTCGGCGTCACAACCACGTGCTCTCCTGATGGGATGCTTACAACTGGAGGAGGGGAGTGGACTCAGTGGAGCTCATAGGGTCTATGTCCCCCAGGGTACTGCCGGAACGTACCCTGGGTACGGTCCGGTATACCGGAACGTACCCTGGTAACTATTTGATATGGTTAGGGTTAGGGTTAGGGTTAGGGTTCGGGTTAGGGTGCTGGGTTAACCTAACCCACGCATACCGGACCGTACCCAGGGTACGTTCCGGCAGTACCCTGGGGGGCATAGACCCTCTCAGCCTCAGTGGAGGGTGGGTGGGGTGGCAGGCGTCTCTCCACTGTAAGGTCGTGCGCTAATGAGCAATGCGTGCACCGAGGCGTGAGGAGTGACTTGTAAGGTTGTGTGATGCTGTGAGGTCCACGGCAGGACAGAGGGATGACGTGTAAGGTTGTGTGATGCTGTGAGGTCCACGGCAGGACAGAGGGATGACGTGTAAGGTTGTGTGATGCTGTGAGGTCCACGGCAGGAACAGGGGGTGACGTGTTAAGGTTGTGGTGATGGCTGTGAAGGTGCGCACGCAGGACAGAGGGATGACGTGTAAGGTTGTGTGACGCTTGTGAGGTCCACGGCAGGACAAGAGGGTGACGTGTAAGGTTGGTGGGAATGCCTGTGAGGTCCTACGCAGGAACAGAGATGACGTGTAAGGTTGTGGGATGCCTGTGAGGTCACCACGCTAGACAGTAGGAATGACGTGTAAAGGTTGTGTGATGGCATGTGAGGTCGCACGGCTAGGACTAGAGGGGTGACGTGGTAAGGTTGTGTGATGGCTTTGTGAGGTCCAGCGGCAGGATCAGAGGATGACGTTGTAAGCGTTGTGGTGAATGCTGTGAGGTTCCTATGGCAGGACAGAGGGATAGACGTGTGAAGGTTGTGTGACGGCTGTGAGGTCCAGCGGCAGGACAGAGGAATGAAACGTGATAAGGTTGTGTGATGCTGTGAGTCCACAGGCAGGACAGAGGGTGACGACTGTAAGGTTGTGTGATGGCTGTGAGACGTGCCACGGCATGGGACAGAGGGATGACGTGTAAGGTTGTGTGAGCCGCTGTGAGGTCCAGCGGCAGGCAGAGGGAATGACGTGTAAGGTTGTGGGAGTGCTGTGAGGTCGCAGGCAGGACAGAGGGATGACGTGTAAGGTTGTGGGATGGCCTGTGAGGTCCACGGCAGGACAGAGGGATGACGTGTAAGGTTAGATGTGATGCTGTGAGCGTCCACGCAGGACAAGAGGGATGACGTGTAAGGTTGTGGGATGCTGTGAGGTCACGGGCAGGACAGAGGGGTGACGTGGTAAGGTTGTGTGATGCTGTGAGGATCCCACGCAGGTTACAGGAGGATGAGCGTGTAAGGTTGGGTGATGCTGTGAGGTCCACGGCAGGACAGAGGGATGACGGTGTAAGGTTGTGTGAAGGAGCTGTGAGGTCCACGGCAGGACAGAGGGGTGACGTGTAAGGTTGTGTGATGCTGGTGAGGTCCACGCAGGTACAGGAGGGATGACGCTGTAAGGTTGGGTGATGCTGTGAGGTCCACGGCAGACAGAAGGATGACGTGTAAGGTTGTGTGATGCTGTGAGGTCCACGCAGCAGCAGTTGCCGCTGGTGTTACTAACGTCCCGCAGTAGTTATATGCAAATGTGCTAGAAGCAGTGACTGACTGTGGACTGCTGACTATTGTTGTGTGCGTGCGTGCGTGCAGTGGTGAACGTGCGTGTGAGTGCGTGGTGGGTGGGTGAATCCGTGCGTGTGCGTGCGTGCGTGGGTGGGCGGCGTGCAGTTGGTAAGGTGGGTGTGCGTGCGTGTGCGGGTGGGTGTGCGTGCGTGGGTGGGTGGTGTGCGTGCGTGGGTGGGTGGGTGTGCGTGTGCGTGGTGGGTGGGTGGGTGTGCGTGCGTGGGTGGGTGGTGTGGCGTGGGTGCGTGCGTGCGGGTGGTGAACGTGCGTGTGCTCTTGCGTGGTGGGTGGGTAGAACGTGCGTGTGCGTGCGTGCGTGGTGGTTGTGCGTGTTCGTTGGTGGTGGTGTGCGTGCTTTGGTGGGCTGGGTTGGTGTGCGTGCGTGGGTGGGTGGTGTGCGTGGCGTGGGTGGGTGGGTTGTGGCGTTGTGCTGTACAATGCGTGCGTGGGTGAGTGAACGTGCGTGTGCGTGTGCGTGGGTGGGTGGGTAGAAACGTGCGTGTGCGTGCCGTGCGTGGGTGGGGTGTGCGTTGCGGTGGTGGGTGGGTTTTGGCGTTGGTGCGTGCAGTGGGTGGATGGGTGTGCGTGGTGGGGTGGCGTGCGTGGGTGGTGGGTGTGCAGTTGGCGTGCGTGGGGTTGCTGGGTGAGTGTGCCGCTGCTGATCGTTCGCTTGTAGCGCGCACCGGCAGTGTTCAGCGCGTTAGTTTGCATGTGAGAAATCGTATGAGCGAGTAAGTAGCTTACGATGATATTTAGCCTGCTCGTGTAATTTGTTTGTTGACTGTACGCACGATCGTTATCGCTGGCCGACAGACGTGATATTCTTGCTGTATTTTAGCATAATCCATAGTATTAGTGCGTTGCGGTTGGCGCTGTGTGTGTGTGATGGGGGGGGGGGGTGATCGCGCGGCCTCATCGATGTTAGGCCTTCTAATCTTTGTGTGCTCTCCCTGCGTATTGAATCCCTCCTCCTCAGCTCGTGCATGACCGTGACTTCGCCGATGCTGTGTTCTCATCGTCGCGCTCACTTGATGAGTGAGTGATTTTGAATGATGGTCGATGCTCGTGGGTGGTGTGCTACGTACGCACGCCGCCGTCCCTAGTTTCGAGTAGTGTTACTGCGGATGAGAGTAGGAACTGGGCATTCGCTCGTGTTTAATATTCCACTGTTTCCGAATGAGGTGCTTTAACTGGGGAACCTACCACGCGCGCTCCTGCTAAGATGACGATTGAGAAGATTGCGTTTGGCGGAGGCATCGTGTCGGCGACCACAGTAATGTTGCGCGGCGCAGCAGGAGAGTGGATTGGTTCTCTGGGAACCTCTAAGCAGGGTCGGATTCTCGGGGGCGGCCATACGAGCTGACGTACATCGACCACGTCAGACAGCGATACTGGGCCTGCAGTCAGCCGAATTGAAATTCGCCGCAATTGTGCTGCACAGACGCATCCTGGCGATGCCCATCACCGATTTTTCGCGAGGCAGAGCTGGCGACCTGTTGATTGATTGATTTATTCCACTTTTCGCCATTCCCGGCGCTGTGTTTATAAGCGGTGGACAGTGAGGGATGGTGTGTTTTCAGCCCCTTGTTGTGTCTTGCATAATCGGCCAATCTGCTCTGCACCATCTCTCTATATCTGCTGACGCTGCTTCTTTCCCCACTCCTTCACATGACGCCTGCTCCTCCTCTGCATCCTCCTTCCCTCCATGCTGCATCGCCATACCCGTCCATCCGGCTCTGCATCCATACGCTCTGCCTCCTGGCTGCATCCCATACCCTCCCTCATCTTCTGCATCCAATACCCTCGCCTCCGTCTGCATCCGCATACCCTCCCTGCCTCTGCATCGCCATACCCTCGCCTCGCTCTGCATCCCATACCGCTCCCTCTGCTGGCATCGCCTACCCTCGTCTCCTACTGCATCCCATTAGCCCTCGCCTCCTCTGCATGCTTCTTTCGCTTGCCTTGGTATCTTCCTCCTTACCCGCACACTCCAATTTGCTCTCTCTTGCTAACGGCCTCCTTGCGCGGCTCCCGCTAGCATCTTCATCCCTTCCTCTACAGTCTTCTCACCTCCGCTAGCGCAGCATTTCCGCTTCCCTCGCCCTGCTCCCCAATCC
>NW_014578225.1:90915-91683 GCF_000485595.1 Priapulus caudatus
TGTTGTTGTTATAATAATAATAATTATTATTGTTGTTGTTGTTGTTGTTGTTGTTGTTGTTATAATAATAATAATTATTATTGTTGTTGTTGTTGTTGTTGTTGTTGTTGTTGTTGTTGTTGTTGTTGTTGTTGTTGTTTCTGGCAGTGGCAGTGGCAGTGGCAATGAATAGGAGTAGTGATGAAGATAGCGTTGATGGTGGCTACAGATTGTGGTAATTATGTATTGCTATTATACATACGCCATCTATCTGCTTACAGGTGAGAGAGAGGCTGCGAGTGTCATTGGAGAGGGTCCAGACTCTGGAGGAGGAGCTGCAGCAAGCAAACCAAGAGGTAGTTTCCTTCTCCACTCTCTCCCTCATTCTCATTCCTCGCCGTTCTCTGTTGCCGCAGGCGTGAAAAACCACGCGGGAACTGTTTTGCTGGGACGATAATTGACTGCCAGTGCCCTCTAGTGTGAGAAAAACACAATAAATTTCAATCTGGTTGACACTTCTAAGTCTTTAAAAGGTCAACCGTTTCGTTGAAGCGTTTATAGCCCCTCGGGATAGAAATCGTGTTGGCGTTGCCAGCGATGTGATATAAGCCCGGCATGATGTAATTAGAGGCGGCGCGTGGGTCAGTGAGTCAGGGGTAGAAATTAACTTTTGAACGGATTAACTGACTGGAACCGAATTAACTGGACTCCCTGCCCTCAAAAAGAGGGAGTCCGCAGCGAAATGAGGGAGTCCGTAGTCTGAAGTTCAAAATTAAAGATTTGCTGAAA
>NW_014578225.1:94739-96100 GCF_000485595.1 Priapulus caudatus
TGTGTGTGTGTGCGTGCGTGCGTTTGTGTGTGTGTGTGGGGGGGCGTGTGTGCGTTTGTGTGTGTGTGTGTGCGCGCGCGCACATGCGTACGTGTGTGTGGGTGCGTACGTTATGTACGCGTGCGCGTGCGTGCATGCGTGTGTGAGTGCACGTGTGTGTATATGTGCATCAGTGTGGAACTGATTGTATAATCAATTCAACGATGAATCCTGTCGATCGATCAATACCTGCTGCTCACACTGCCTGTGGAGAGATCGATTCAGGTTCTGTAACAGGACACTGTCAGTCTACATTTCACATGTATGCACCTTATGCACCGTTGGGGGATGTATTATTTGTGCGGTGTTGATTTGTGTCGTTTGCTGCTACTAGATGGCGCCAGTGCGTTCATATGTTCATGTAGTAGCGCTTAGCGTTCTGCTAGTCAGTGTTTGTTTGGAGCGAGCTATTTACCCAAAATGCGGAATAATTGTGTTATTTCGCAACAATTTTCTGGGGCGAGCATGCCGTCAATAGTTCTCTACCAGAGGGTTATGAGCAAAAGTTTGAACACTGTAATTAAACTAATGCGACTTATTAATTTTAAAAATTTAACGAGCAAACAAAGATCCCGTTTAGTGGCTCCTAGCATGCAGATAGTTCACAGTAGTAGAGGGGGTTACGGTGCACAGTGACCAAGATAAGGAGGTCGTTGGCACAATTCTAGTGAGAAACACTGCAGAATGATAAGCTGGGATGACAAGTTACTAACCTGGTGGTCACAGCATGATAATCTGGGATAAAAGCTTCATAACCTGGGATGACAGGATGGTTATCTGGGATGACAGGACGGTAATCGGGGATGACAGGACGGTAATCTGGGATAGAAATCTGGGATGACAGGATGATTATCTGGGATAGTAATCTGGGATAAAAGCTGCATAATCTGGAATGAAAGCTTCATAATTTGGGATAAAAGCTTCATAATCTGGAATGACAGGATGGTTATCTGGGATAGAAATCTGGGATAAAAGCTTCATAATCTGGGATGACAGGACGGTAATCTGGCATAGTAATCGGGGATGAAACCTTCATAATCTGGAATGACAGGGTTATATTCAGGGATAGTAGGAAACTCTCCCCCTCCCCTCCCACGCCGAAATCACAGCGTTATATTCCGTGAAAAACTATCACGGCGTGAAATTTACTGTAAAAAAATCCACTCAGAAATTCACACGGGCGAATGTGCCGGGTAGACTACGGTTTCGTACGATAACGCCGGAGCACGTGTTAGCAGAGTGATGATTGATCTACCTGCATTGATGTAGCCAACAGCTGAACGATTCTCCTATATATATATATATATATATATATATATATA
>NW_014578225.1:99288-100625 GCF_000485595.1 Priapulus caudatus
CGCGTCGCGTGTGTGTGTGTGTGTGTGTGTGTGTGTGTGTGTGTGTGTGTGTGTGTGTGTGTGTATGCGTGCGTGCGTTCGTGCGTGCGTGCGTGTGTGCGCGCGTGCGTGGTGCGTGCGTGCGTGTGTGTGGCTGATTGGCATGAGACTGTCAACACGCTAAAAGGATTATTTACTCTAGGTTCTAGGATTATTTTCAGTAAATTTAGGTTAAAATTACGTTACATAAAAGATTTCATGGTTCAATCACCATTAGAAATATTTTTTTAAATGTTTTAAAACTAACGACTACAGTTTGATTACAACGACGGTGGCGCCACTCAAAGCGCACGATCTGAAAAGTTGCGCAGAACGACTTTTCAGCCAAGGGCTACAGACCGAGGGTGTTCCTTATTTATTAATTTAAAACCAAAAGGATTGTAATATCTTATAAACGACATATAGTTTCAGTTATATTATTGATCAATTTGTCCTAAAATGAACATCGTTCGGTTAAATAGCATTTAGGTATAAATATAATTGCACTTTTGTGATTAGCCCTCGGTCTGTAACGTGCAAAATAAATTGTCAAATGCGCAACTTTTTCAGGGTGGCAGCACGGTCGCAGGTGTCAATGGCGCCGTTAAAATTTCGTAGCGTTTATGTATAATTAATTATAACAATTAAATTAGGTATCTGGTAACCAGTACGTGTGGGTATAGACGATTTGTTATACAGTAAGTACCGTTGTATGCAGTAAAATCCTAGAGTCTAGTATCCCTTTAACTTGTTTAAACCTCAGATATAGTTGACCAGCTGTTATTTTATCGCGTCTCCACCGAAGGAAAACCGCGCATGCAAATTCATAGGTTTTCTGTCTCTCTCTCTCACACACACACACACACACACACACACACACACACACACACACACACACACACACACACATTCTCTCTCTCTCGCTCATTTCCTCTCTAATCACAGCAGTTGAGTGCATCACTCGCTTACCATAATAGAGGAAGCTGGTAGAGGAGGTTACACGAGCATGAGATACAGGCGAGGGCGTTGCGAGATGCATGTCGTAATTAAACGGATGCTGTGCGCAGCATCCCGGATCTCGCGCTGCCGCGCGTCGATCGAGGCGATCGCGCGACCTTTGCTCACAGCTGTGCACGAAATGAGGGATGCGATTGCTCGCGCATTGCAGCATCCCTGCGCGCTGCAGGCTTCGTCGCATTCTAGCGCAGCGCTGGCTTCATCAAAGCATCCCTGTGCGATGCTGGATTCGTGACAGCGTCCCTACGCAGTACTGGCTTCTCCTCAGCATCCCTGCTCAGTGTTGGCTTCTCCTCAGCATC
>NW_014578226.1:0-8547 GCF_000485595.1 Priapulus caudatus
GTGATGCAGGTCTTTCCGAAGAGTCGCTGCGGTAGCGCACAGATAAGTCTGGCCAAGCCCGAACTATCCACGGTGTAAATGGCTAGTTTTCTCCGCATCACAAAATGATCGGCAGTCTATTCAAACTTCTGTTTATAAGCCATGCAAAGTGATCACGGCCCAGGCAAAAGTGGTGGGGCCTGAGCAACTGCTCTGTCAGACGGCAGCCTAAACCTTCCGCAACTTTTCCTGCCATATACTCTCCACGGCACACAAGTGCCACCTTCTGTTTTTCATCGGTTCCGGTATCGCCCCAAAGGCGAGATATGCCCTTGACGTTTGTGGAGAAATATTGCGGACCGACGGACAGCTGGCTGGGCAGCTTCGGCCATCCATGCTTGTGGCCTTCCAAAACGGTGCAATTACCGTTGGGCCAAGGCTTTCTGCACTTTTATGACCTGCAACACCTGCTGAATCAGGTAAAACAGCGGGTTCACAAAGTTGTTGTCGTTGTGCCGCAATCTGTCTGCCCGGAGTGGCATCCAACTCCCACGCTTAGTGGGCGTAGTAGAGACTGTTGGAAACAGGGTAACCTGATGGTCAACATGTCTGCAAACCTGTCTATCGTGATGTTCAAATGTTGGCCCCCACCAGACCGATCGAGACCAACTGAATCGAACAGTCGCGGGTGTAGTTTCAATGGTAGGGTGAGACCGGTAACCTGGCTGAGAAAATGCCTCCACATTAATTGATACGACCTGACAAGTGTTTTGGCTGAGAGCAATGAATGTTTGCGTTCGTAACTCTCGATCCACCAAAGCCTGGGTCAGCTCGGACAGTTTCCGAGGCTCATGGCCGCCCAAGCGATTTATCATGGCTACTGCCGTTTTATTGTCGTTTAAAACCTGGACGTGTTTGTTGTTCAGGGAATCCCCGAATGCTTTCAATGCTAGATAGACTGCCATCAGCTCTTTGTAATTTATATGCTTTGTTTGTAGTCTCGGGTTCCAATACCCGGAAGCCTGTTTGCCCTCGCATATGGCTCCCCATCCCGTATTCGACGCGTCACATGTTAACTGAATCTCTACTAGACGTACCACTATTGGTCGACCGTTCCAATGCGACAGAGCCTCTAGCCACCAATTCAAGTCTGCTACACACCGACTGTCCAACCACAGCGTGTCTTGCCATGAACTGCGATATGAGAGTGTACGGTAAATGTTTCGTAGTAGCAACTTGGTTGGCATTATAGCCTTGGTCATAGCTATACATTGACCTGCCAGCCGTGCTAAAACTCGTGCTCGTACCGTTGGATGCCCAATAACTCGCCGTATATCTCGACGCAACTTGTGTACTCGGTCCCCTGGAATTTTGATCCATGGGTGCCCGTCCTGACCACGTGATATGAGCAGGTATTCCAGAAACTGGATCTCGATCTCCTCTGGATAACTTTTATTTATATACAAGGCAGCTCCGTTAGCGTTTGTCGGAGAATCATTAAGGAAGAAATCATAGGATTCAATATCAACATTAGCTACTAAGAATTCATTAAGCTTTGTTTCGGCGACCCCTATTATATCAGGCTTAGAATCTAACGTGCAAAGTACATCCTCAAATAAATGAAAATTTTTAGACAAGCTCCTAATATTGCAATGAAAGATAGTTAACGTTTGGGAGCCAGACTCACCGATTAATTTGTTTAATTCAGGGACTGAGAAATAATGAGAACGGGGAGCTGATAACATTAGATCAGGGTCATGTTCATCAGATTTGTCAGGATTAGAAAGTAGGTCATAGAAATCAGAATCATTATTTAAGCTATCAGACCAGCTTCCAGGTAGATTATCCGGGGGTAAATAAGAGGGTAAACTTGCGTTTTTCTGATTTTCAGCCATTGTTAGTCAGATTACACCTGCGCTAGATATTCTAAATACTCATCAAACTCCTTGTACGTTACAAACGGGATAGCACGCGAAGTATCCGATTCTCTCAACATGATTCGCCCGTTCGCAGTCCATAGGTATTTATGACGTTATTTCGCTTGAATTCTAGTATTCTACCGAATAATCCCTTCCTGTATAGAGTTAAACTTTCGTTTACATGTATAGCGGCTTTGTGACTAATGACAGATGATTCTGGCTGTGCATATACCGAAGGTAGATCCTTGGTACGTTTCGTCTTGAGCTTGCTTCGGTTCTTGTAAATTTGTAGATCTCTCTTCGAGCGTCTCGCAAACTTGACAATTAGCCGATCCTGAACCTTCTTAGTGGCCGGGAGTCTGTGGGCCACTGATATGTCACTTTCGTCGAGCTGTATATTAACGAGACTTGCCATTTCGACCACAAGCTTCGCTGGATCGTCGTTTGGGACGATTGGTATGCCAGTTATTTCAAGCGAGTCACGCCGCAAATACTGTTCTAGCTCGTCAAAGCGAGTCTCAAGATTGTAGATTACATCTCTTCCTGTCTTTGCATCTGCTTGTATATCTTCGATTCACCTAAAAACTCTTGCATTGCAGTCTTGTTTTCGGGGAGTGGCATCGCTTTTATGTCGTCGATCTTGTCAGGATCTGGGTGTGCGCCATCTGCGTCGTACACCATACCGAAGAATTTTATAAACGGTACGTTGATCTGACATTTCCCACTGTTGAACATCAGGCCTTGTTTCTTCGCAACGGGCATCAACTTGTGTAATACTTGATCGTGTTTGGCCTGGTTTTCAGCATAGACTGCTATGTCGTCTGCTATCCCTAGCGCCCCTTCTTCTACTTGTTCCAGAATCTCGTCCATTCTTTTCTGGAACACGTCTTGGGACATAACTAGCCCAAACGGACAACGGCAAAAACAATGCCTCCCAAACGGCGTGTTGAACGTGGTCAATAGCTGGGATTCCACGTCCAGCTTGTCCCACTTCCAATATCCATTCTTGGCGTCAAGTTTTGAGAACACACGTGCGCCGTTGAATCGGTGTGTGAATTCTTTAAGGGTAGGGGTGTTATGGTGAGATCGCAAGATTGCACGATTTAGTTCCTTTGGGTCCAAGCATATGCGCAAACTACCGTCTGCTTTACGGCTGTATGTCAGGGAACTAACCCACTCTGAGGATTCCCACCGCTGCCACCATGTAATATTATGGATCAACACATGTTGTTAGTTGATATAATATTTATTGTTCTGACAAGCCATCCTCAAACACAGCTCACGCTTCCAAGCACACGTAGCAGAGAGAGCGAGTCTCTCGTGGAATCTCGTACGCTCTCACGTGCACGTCATAACGTTACATCATTACATATATGTGGTGGTCACTACGTATACTGGCTAATGTATCAGTGTGTAATTGTAATCGATATATGTTGTGGTCAGTCCGTACTGGCGTCCTCGTGTGTTAGTGTGTAATTAAAATTACTATATGTGGTGGTCACTACGTAGACTACGTTTTTTGGAGCTTTTCGGTTTTCAGAATTTTGGATAATATATTGTGTACTGTACTTGTATCAAAAAAGGCAAACATTAATTTAACTTTATATATATTTCCAGAAGCATTTATATGGCATCGATTGGTTGGGCCCGGTGATGGATGACGATACACCGAATCCTGTTGTGTTGCCAGAGGTGCCATGTCCTTTGAGTGAAGAAAAGCAAGCCGAGTTGGTACTCATAGATCCTTTGGCCGACGATGGGTGTAATGGTGACAGATTATTATCTGACGCCTTGTTACTTGCATGTGCATAATGTTGTAACAGAGCGAGGTAGTTTACAGAGCGCGGGAGATTTAAATAGCGTGGTAGATTTAAGTAGATATAGAGCACTGCGCATGATCAGTAAATTCAGCATCACGACATCTACATAGCATCCTAACTGCAGCTATCATACACCGAGTGCCTTTGAGCTTCTTACCTGCGATTTCCTGCGCGACATTCTTTGTAATAACCCTAATTGAATTCCCCATCCCTCCTCCGGCCACTGATTGTAACTAGCCGTCATCTCAAACTTTATCAGGAAGTGCTTCAAGGCGATTCCATCTCCCCGGCTAAAGTTTGGCGGTTTCCTTTCCTTTACAGGTACACTGCGCCATGGACTTCTCTCGTGTGCTAAAGGCAGGTCCTGCATCGACTCCCTCCTTGTATACGGCATATCCCTAACCGTAGTCGTATCTCTTTCAGGTGCATGTAGAATTTCTTTTTCCTCGTCAGGTGCAAAATCAGTATTCCTGCTGCCGTTCTCTGCTTCCAACAGGCTGCTGTACGGTCTGGTCGGACGTCCCCAGTCTCTCTGTATGCTTTCCCGGCTTACTCCAGCGTGGGGTAGGGGTGTGTGGTATTCCTGTCCCCTTTCCTGTTCATATTCTTCCCCGCTTTCCTGTAATCCTTTTCCTGATCCTGCTATCTTCTCCCTATCATCCCTGGCTGCCTCCTGAAATATCTTCCTATCCCTAGAAACCTCCTCCGGGGTGGGTACGCCATCGTGAAGGGTTGTCGGTCCCTGTCCCCTTCTGAAAAGAATGGACCCGTCCACACCTTCCCCTCTACGCAGCTGTGGCGATGAGTCATTCGCCTCCTTGCCTTGCACATCGCTCCATCGATTCTGCGTGGGCGTCAGAAATTCCCGTATCCTTTTTAACGACTTTATAAAACTCGACATGTTTTTATCCTTGCTCCTTATCCGTCTGTAACACTGGCACGCTTGCTATCGCTACTCCTTTACGCGAACGATCCCGGCTGAGCCCCCATTTTACCTGTAGTGCCTCTAGGGTAGACGACTACGGTTCGACAGACGTTAGGTAGTAACGCGTGTCCAGTAGTGGGATCAGTGTCCGCTCCTGTCGATGTATTAAAGCCAGGACGGCGATGAGCACGTAGCAGATAACAGGTCGTACCAGATGAACAGAACACGGTGAAATGCAGTTAACGATACGGCTATATAGCTTTTATTTCGTGTTACGAAGGTACAAATGATTCCCCCTGCATTCGTATATGCAGCGGACCTTTTAATAGTTTTATTGATCTCGTCTAATATCTACACGTCGCCAGCTCCGTCTTCTTCCCTCACGTTCGTCCTCGCCTTGCGTGGATCCACACAGTCTCGCAGGTGTCTCCCTCGCCGTCGCTCCCAGCTCTACCAGAATGCCGTTCTTCGCCCGTTTTTATTTCCCTCTCCCGTTTGGCTCTGGTTTACACCTACCTGAAAAACCTGTGCGTTTATCCGCTCTCTCTGTTCCTTCCTCCCTCCTCTCGCCTTCCTACCTACAACCTATAATGAGTAATAATTTTGAAGTATACGTCAACTGTATCACGCGACCCTCCTTCCACGCCCGGGGTATAGCAACACCTTTACGATTTCGGCGAAATTTGTACGATTTTAGCCAAGAATTGCACCATTAAGATTCACTCACATTTTACTACGATTTTGGACCATTATTAGTCGAAAATAATTCAATCTCGATGTAAAAACTGCCTGGAGAATTGTTGCCACTCCTGCCATGGGAGTGGTTATTTTACAGAAAGTTGATATATGTACTTCCAAAGAACGTCACATCCGCTCTCATTAGTCCAGCGGTAGAAACTCGACCAATGTATTGTATTATGTGTTTTCATATATATTGTTATGCATGTATCTTTGTGTTTGTTGTTAAACTACAACGAGTATGCATATGATTGTAATTTATTTGTAAAAAAATTCGATGTAGAACTGCTATTAAGTTATATAGTGTTATACTTAAATGACTCGTTACCCAAGATTCTTTCTTGGCGAAGAAAATTCCTACCCGTAAAGATTGAAATTCCTACTACACAAAGGTCAATATTAGCAGCTCTGAAACGATAGAAAAGAACACGTAATACATGAAGCTGGGATAGATGGGAAGAAAGGAAGCATCACATTTCTTTGCAATTAGTTGTCTCCATGTTAATCTATAGAGATATGGTAACAGAGAAAGTGTCCTGTATTAGTGTAGAGATAGATGGAAGTTTCTAACACTTACCGATCGCATATGTTGAAGCATGAATCATTGGAAGCAAATGACAGAGAAAATCAGATTGGAATGTCGTATGTCTCACATGCAAGAATAAATCAGGAACGTTCATTTTAATGACTTATTGAATGGGTTTGTGACCGAGCCTGACGCTGCCTAGTCCGCAGACCACACCTGAGCTATTTCACCGAAGATCGTTACGGGATACTCAGAAAACTCACGGAATGATTGAAGTAATTCAGACAGATCTTTACGATGTCGTTACTCAAAAAATTGAAAGTGCAACAAAATGCGCGCGTATACCAGTGGCGGATTCAGGGGGTGGATTGGGTGGCTATATAACTACCCCCTTCTGTTGGACTAACGTGATTTTTACTCATATACCAATTAATTATTGCCCAGTATAATAGTCGCGCGGCTGTATTGAGTACATTACAATTATATGTGGTATTATGAGTACACAATGAGTTGACAATATTATGAGTGTACAATTATGAGTGGTAAAGCAGGTTACGACCGTTTTGCATTTTTTTTTACAATTTCAAGAAAAAAATTTGCTGTCGCCCCCATTCCAGATGTGGTCAACCTGTACAGCAATCAATGCCGCGCTGCAAGCGCAAGAATTGTTATACTAAAAAGAGAATTGTCGTAGTCAGAAGGAAGGCTGTATATGTACTCAAAAGTGCCTCAAATACTATCTCCTGCGATCTACATTTTCAAATTTTTTTGGGGGGAGGACCCCCATACCCCCCGCTTGTTTTCCACCCCTTCTTTGAAAACCCGAATCCGCCAATGGTATACATAGGGCAACTAATTAGCTAATAGAATACAACAACATTTGGCGAGCTTGCTAATAACTAACTACACATAATGCAAACACGCGAACCATTCAGAGATCGATAAAGAGCTCGAAGGAATACTGTCCGTAAAGAATAAAATACGTATAATGTCATGACCCAAATGTGCTCGATATCTCTCCGGGGAAGACCATTTGGCCAAGCAACCATGGCACGGGGGTTTGGATGCCATCAGCATACGTAATTCTGGCTCCAAGATCATTTTTGTTTTAGAGATAACGCATTAGTTAAACTCAGCGATGTGAGAAATAGACGAATAACTGCGAGCAACCAATCATAACTAGCAGAGTGCGCCAGGAGTAAAGCGTGCTGTTCCTCTCAAGGGATTCCTCTATCCGCGAATAATAGTTACAACTATACAGTCATCGATCGACATAATATCTCGGATCGCGGGTATCTACCACGTAATTCCATAAGCGTACGGACGTCATTGACATACACACTTGCACGTGAGATACACGTTTTCCAACAGTATTCGTCTAAAAGGCATATATTCACACAAGAGGTATAAGAGCACACAACGAAGCACCTTTATAGTAACGAAGTCGTTCGAAGGCGATATAATTCACCGAGGTTTTTAACTACGCGTCCTCGGCACTCGTTAAATTTCACTGTGACATTGTAGCCTCATACATCCAGGCATGTATAGATTCTACTAGCAAACCCGGCAGTCAAATTTTTTCTAACAGTAAAGAAATCCATGTTTAACTCGCCTCTTGAGAGTCAAAAAGTTATCCGACACTTACTCTTCGCATGTCAGCAGAAATTAGATTTCATGGTCCTTTCAATAAAGCCATAAAAATGCTAGGTCACCGCTGAAACAAAAAGGTTTTTCAATCGCTCCATCAGACCATGTGACCTCCTTGACCTGTGACCTCCAATTTCGGCACAGTGATGGCTTTTTTTACCATGATACTATACACCGACTATCACGAGCCTAGGTCAAGCCGTTTAGATTTGTGCCGCAATTCTGCATTTCCTTCCTATACCTTAAGTTAAGGAGGGAATGTTCCCCCTTCTTTTACACCTCTTGACCTTTGACCTTTGACCCCCCTGCTTCGACATCCCAACTCGTTTTGACGATTCCCCCCGACGTCCCGAATATCGTGACCGTACGTCAAACGGTTAAGATTTGTGCTCAACTGTTGACGCACGGACGGACGGACGCACGGCCGGACGGACGCACGATCATGCGATTCTACAAGCTGCATCTGACTATGCCAGATGAGCTAATGTCACACGACAATGTAACAACGATAGTAACTAAACATGTAACAAACTAGCTTAAATAGTTCGCATCGACTTTGCCCGCAATCGCTAGATAATCAAATAACTACTATACTACGTGCATGCTTGACTGCAGTCAATACAGAGGGTGACAGCGTTTGAGAACATTTAGGAGACAAAAGAGAGAACGAGTGCGCGAAAAGAAGGAATGGGAGAAAAGTATTAGCGAGGTAGGGAGAACAGGGAAGAAAGCGAGGGCGATAACGTAAGAGAGAGGGGGAGAGAACGCAGAGCTACCAATCCTTACGATTTGGGTAATGCTATCCCCCGGGCGTGGAGGGAGGTTACCGCAACGTGGCAGCACTAGTGTTAGGATAGTGTTAGGATTGGGTAATGCTATCCCCCGGGCGTGGAGGGAGGTTACCGCAACGTGGCAGCACTAGTGTTAGGATAGTGTTAGGATTGGGTAATGCTATCCCCCGGGCGTGGAGGGAGGTTACCGCAACGTGGCAGC
>NW_014578226.1:10791-61429 GCF_000485595.1 Priapulus caudatus
GACACCAACAACAGCGCCAACGTCGCACGACAGATCAAGCGCCGGATCGTCCTTCCCAAGGCAACGGCGACAACATTGCGCGCGACCAACTCAAAGTTATGCGAGTCGGACCCGCATCAGACGGACCAAACCAGACCGGATGTTAAACGGCTGTCAGCGCAGAGACGGGCACACGGAAAAATTCGCAAGCAACGTGGCAGCGCTGTTTCCCTAAATTGCGTGCTTCAGCTGCCACCACTGCCAGAAGTACCTCAGCGTCGTAAAAAAATATCTCCTCATCGCCGCTTAAAGCTAGAAGGTAGGTCTATAGCTGAAAGACGGATTGTAGCTCCAGTGACTGGCGAACCTAATCGGCAAACAGTCTCACCGATGTACCCTCAGATTAACCAAAGACACGTAGGTAGAAGACAATCACCAGTTGCCGATCAGCTACCATCATTAGGTGAATTATTGCCGCACGAAACCAAGATGACAATATCCGATATAAAATGTAAACCTAGTGTCACGTCTCGATCAGCGAATGATGCAGGCAGACATATCTCTAAGATTACAAGACCAACGACGCTGGAAATCGAAAAGAGCAAAGCCGATAGCGTAGACATACATAGACAGGTGTATCCTGTCACTGCTATGTATTTGCCTACGCCCGCCAGAGAGACGAGAAATTTGAACTATGGACCGGTATCTTCATACACTAATAGTAAAAAAAACGAGGGTGTCACAAATATGAAAAAATTATACTGTGGACATGGCACGTCACCTACTATTGTTCACATAGACAACGATACCGCAGTGACAAAACAAGGTAGAACTGAAACATCCATCGCCACTGTTCAGACAGTCAGTGATACCACAGTGACTAAACAACTAAACTGTGGCCGTGAAGCATTATTCACCAGTGTTCAGACAATCGACGAAGGCGCGGGGAGGAAACAATTAATCCGTAAAACTGGAACATCATCTAGCAGCCTTCAAACAATCAGTGATGCAACAAAGGTAAAACAATGTGGAAGTGATACATTGCCCACGATGGTTGATACATTTACCGATAACAGTGAGATCAAACGATTGAACTCGATGGCTAGTGTTACACATGTAGACGCAATACCTGAGTCTGAAAAGTCGTTGCCAAGCGAAAATGTTTCGATAAATAATACGCAATACAATTGCAAGAACTATGGTCATGTACGCAGGCAAGATCAACAGACCAACACAATCATTTCTGGTTTACCCTCCAATAGTTCGTCTTATGAGGAGGTATCAGAGTTTAATGCCAGAAGAATCAGTGGCGATATTAATAAATTAGGACCTCCTATGTTTACTGACGTTATAGTCACAGGCAATAAGCTTGGCATTTATGTCCCTTATGCTACTAATAGGATAAAAGCAGTGTCTACAACACCTGTTGCTGCACCAACCAGCATGAAAGAAACTGGTATAAATTTGTTGCGTGATAAAGCTCACAAAGATTGTGAAACAGCATATGCGCACAAATTCACTGTTGGTGCCGCGACTACTAGCGGCTATAATACATACAATCATGCGATTGAAACAGGGGCCAGAGAGAATTATGTAGCCTGCCATCTTATGCCAGAAATTGTCAAAACAGGAATTAGTAATGCATTATATGACAAATTGGTAGACGAAACAACTATCGGTAAACTAGTTCCGTCAGCTAGTATCCTACCAAAGTCTCAAATTTTGCTTGAACCATCAATACCCCCTCCCCACCACAACACTTTACAAGACGAAGAATGCATATCGCTTGCCGATGGCACAGATGCAGAAGAATATATATCTGACCAGCTCACCAAAGCATGTAGCTCTAGTTGTGATGACACAGAAACTATGAAAAATCTGGTTTCAGAACGTGAACCTAACGCATGCGACAGAAACAAGAGCAATTCGAAAAACAGTCACGGTGAAAGTGAATCACTCAGCAAGTTCAGTCAACGTGGTCACATCGGGAGTCAACTTGACAGTTACATACAAACAGAACCGCCTTCAACAATGACGTCCTCTACCTCTAATGGAACGGCTAAGGATATGGCGTACAGAAAGGGTTTGGTCCACATGGAATTCTCAATGATGCCAGACAAGGGAGTTTCAAAATGGACCCATAGTAGCTTGTCGTGTGGAGCACTGTGTACGAAACACACGAAGAAAACATACAGAGTGCACGAGTCATTTGTCAGCGTCGGCAACGCTCACGAAACATACGACATGGCTACTACGGTTGTAGCAACCGTTGATGACCTAGCAACGAATCATACTAGCAGTGAGATTACCCCACCTGGATGTTCTACTGAGGAGGGAATGACCGATGACGTTACTCTAAATTACCCACCAACTATTGAATTGATGGCTGCAACTGTTGGTAAATACCCCGTATATTCTGACGTAGTCGGCCAATCAGACAACACTGCCACGCAGTCAAAACAAAGCACAACAAATGCGATGCTGGAGGATAACAACTATTTTACCAAAGCTGATTACAGCATGCAGACCCTAAATTCCGCTGTGGTAGCAAGACCAAATGAACAATGTCCACAGGCAAATTTCATTCCATCCCTCACTTGTTGCGAAAATACAGCGACCGTATACGTAGTCAACAACGTGACTATGGCAACAACCGAGTGTCAATTTGATAAAAATAGCACCACCAATACCACTAATAAGATCACCAGTGTTTCCAGTGGTAGCACTTCCGAAGATATGGCTTTGAACCTAAGTGTTCAGCAAGACAAGCCTCGCCTGATGAAATATCATGGGGATTGCCGCAGAAACAGTGTTCCGGTAACAGCTCTCGAACGGAATGGCAGGCAGAACAAGTGTGACAAGGATACCAGATCGATGCGCAGTTCTAGCTGCCTGACTGGGACAGAGTTGCACACCACGACATCACATCAGATCTTCGCACCATCCTGGCGGGGCAACAAGTTCGTAATGAAACCACACACATCATCCACAGAAGAAATATCGCAGCAATTATTATCTTCGACGGTGACGCTGGTCATTGAGCCGCCGCAGCGCCAATGCGAATCCGTGCACAAGCAACGAGAGGCGCTCTTGATGTCAGAAAAACATCGTTATCGATCATCCATGTCCATAGCTAAAACAAACCCGCTAAAAAAGACGCATAAACCAGGTTTCGAGGATAAATATTTGAGAAGAAACAGTTTGCCAGCGACGAAAGTGTGTGCAAAGACGCAGTTGATATCCAGGCTCAGAGGACTGCACCGCAGGAGCCTCATAGTACCCACAAGATCATTCACACGATCGACAAGATCGCTCACACTGCCCACTAACATAGTCACCATACGCATGAGTGACATAACGCTGTCGGCTGTGCCCCGCGTGCCACGTGCGAGAGGTGACAAAGACGGCCGCCAACAGCAAACCCAGAAGAAGAAAATGACGTTCACTGCGCCGATGATTGTGCTGCATGACGCCAGTACGGCAACGTTGTCGAATGCCAGCCTGTCGCTGTCGAGCCTCAACCTATATAGCCACGATGAACCGCCCGTACCTGAACGAAGGGCCTCACTGTCCTGTTCAGAGCACTCATTTACTATGCTATCAAAAATCGTGCGCCACAGGCTCGTGACAGAGAATGATCAAAGTAGCATGGATGTGCGAACACCGTTCTCTGCTCGCCACAGCAACAGCCCGCTGACAGCAATCACTCCTGATTTCGGACTGCCAGACATCATACTGCAGAAGCCGATTGCGTCGACGTCGCGGCGCGAGTCGATCTCGTCTTCACGCCATGGATCCATCAGCCCATCAAATCGAAGTAGTTCACATAGTAGCCTCGACAACATCAAGAAGGTCATCACGCGGAGTTGTCGGCGAGATAGCATGGCTTCCGGAAAGAGCTACTCATTGCCTGGCTACGAGCCTGCGCATACAAGTAGTAGCAGTAGGAAACGCGAGTCCGTCACTCTTCGCACGCCACCCTCAAATTCCATATCAACTCCGTCGACGCCCTCGATGTTGTGCCGCACATACATCAGGAAGGAAGACAGCCTGGCGCCGAGCATTACATACGGGCCGCTACTAACGCCAGGTTCGACCAGCGGCGCTGCCATGCCGACTTTTGCGAAGCAACTCAGCGAGAACTCGAACACTGCCACAAACAATGCAATACTCTTTCCGGCAACCGTTAGTCTGACAACCGAGGGCACGGCGATAGAACCTGTCAGCATTGAGGAGGAGAGGCAATCGGTGCAGTCGCACAGAACGGGTAGAGGAAGTTCTCAGGCGTTGAGAAGTCAAGTAGTGCATGAACGACCCTCATCAAACAGCTCCCAGGGGTACACAAACGCATACTTATATGGGTTATCAGTAAGGTCGGTGCACTCGATGAAAGCTTCCACCGTACCTAAAAACTTGATTATGGACACGAGCAGTAGCATCATAACAGCTGGAACAATGACCCACATGCTGTCGTGCGAAAACCTATCAGCTCCCTCGCCGCTAAGAATCAGTTATTATCAGAGCCCGCCTGACACACCAGTAGCAGTGAATATGATGATTTCTGCAGCAGCAACACCAGATCTGCGACAGAATACACGTGTTGAGAGCTCTCTGCATGACTCTGCACCACGGCAGGAAGAAAGGAAAAAAATTCAAAGGTCAGTTTGTAGTGGTTAAGTTTTACAATACATTATCTGTGACGTTAACAGTCAGTGGAGAGATACTGGTGATCGCAGTGGCACCACTGGTGTTACAGGTAGTAGCACCAAGATTGGTCAGTGCTTAGGGCATCAGTGAGCCTTAATCCGCCCCTGCTACCAACCCTTACGATTTCGGCGAAATTTGTACGATTTTAGCCAAGAATTCCACCATTACAATTCACTCACATTTTACTACGATTTTGGACCATTATGAGTAAAAAATAATTCAATCTCGATGTAAAAACTGCCTGGAGAATTGTTGCCACTCCTGCCATGGGAGTGGTTATTTTACAGGAAGTTGATATATGTACTTCCAAAGAACGTCACATGCGCTCTCTTGGTAGAGACTCGACCAATTTATTGGATTATGTGTTCTCATAGCCTGTATCATAGCTTAGAAATATTGTTATGCATGTATCTTTGTGTTTGTTGTTAAACTACAACGAGTATGCATATGATTGTAATTTATTTGTAAAAAAATTCGATGTAGAACTGCTATTAAGTTATATAGTGTTATACTTAAATGACTCGTTACCCAAGATTCCTTCTTGGCGAAGAAAATTCCTACCCGTAAAGATTGAAATTCCTATTAGACAAAGGTCAATATTAGCAGCTCTGAAACGATAGAAAGGAACACGTAATACATAAAGCTGGGATAGATGGGAAGAGAGGAAGCATCACATTTCCTTGCAATTAGTTGTCTCCATGTTAATATATAGAGATATGGTAACAGAGAAAGTGTCCTGTATTAGTGTAGAGATAGATGGAAGTTTCTAACACTTACCGATCGCATATGTTACGATGGGAAGGCCTGTAATGCCCCTATACGAAGCATGAATCATTGGAAGCAAATGACAGAAAAAATCAAATTGGAATGTCGTATGTCTCACATGCAAGAATAAATCAGGAACGTTCATTTTAATGACTTATTGGATGGGTTTGTGACCGAGCCTGACGCTGCGTAGTCCGCAGACCACACCTGAGCTATTTCACCGAAGATCGTTACTGGATACTCAGAAAATTCACGAAATGGTTGAAGTAATTCGGAGAGATCTTTACGATGTCGTTACTCAAGAAATTGAAAGTGCAACAAAATACGCGCCTATACCAGTGGCGGATCCAGGGGGTGGATTGGGTGGCTAACCACCCCCTCCTGTTGGACTAACGTGATTTTTACACATATACCAATTAATTATTGCCCAGTATAATAGTCGCGCGGCTGTATCGAGTACATTACAATTATATGTGGCATTATGAGTACACAATGAGTTGACAATATTATGAGTGTACAATTATGAGTGGTAAAGCAGGTTACAACCGTTTTGCATATTTTTTTTACAATTCCAAGAAAGAATTTTGCTGTCGCCCTCATTCCAGATGTGGTCAACCTGTACAGCAATCAATGCCGCGCTGCAAGCGCAAGAATTGTTCTACTAAAAAGAGAATTGTCGTAGTCAGAAGGAAGGCTGTACATGTACTCAAAAGTGCCTCAAATACCATCTCCTGCAATCTACATTTTCAAAATGTTCTGGGGGAGGACCCCCATACCCCCCGCTTGTTTTCCACCCCCTCCTTTAAAGCCCGGATCCGCCAATGGTATACATAGGGCAACTAATTAGCTAATAGAAAACAGCAACATTTGGCGAGCTTGCTAATAACTATAACTACACATAATGCAAACAAGCGAACCGTTCAGAGATCGATGAAGAGCTCGAAGGAATACTGTCCGTAAAGAATAAAATACGTATGATGTCATGACCCAAATGTGCTCGATATCTCTCCGGGGAAGACCATTTGGTCAAGCAACCATGGCACGGGGGTTTGGATGCCATCAGCATACGCAATTCTGGCTCCAAGATCATTTTTGTTTTAGAGATAACGCATTTAGTTAAACTCAGCGATGTGAGAAATAGGCGAATAACTGCGAGCAACCAATTATAACTAGCAGAGTGCGCCAGGAGTAAAGCGTGCCGTTTCACTCAAAGGATTCCTCTGTCCGCGAATAATAGTTACTACAGTCATTGATCGACATAATATCTCGAATCGCAGGTATCTACCACGTAATTCCATAAGCGTACAGACGTCATTGACATACACACTTGCACGTGAGATACACGTTTTCCAACAGTATTCGTCTAAAAGGCATATATTCACACAAGATGTATAAGAGCACACAACGAAGCACCTTTATAGTAACTAAGTCGTTCGAAGGCGATATAATTCACCGAGGTTTTTAACCACGCGTCCTCGGCACTCGTTCTAGCGCACACGACGTATGTTGTCACGCCTCGCCTTTCTGGATTCCATCATTAATCCCTGAACGACTCTTCTTTGTACGAGGAACCGTGCGCGCGGGCGTGAGTCATGGCGTGGTCGTGTGTACCACTGTGCAGCAACATACCGTACACGTCGAGCGATAATTCAAGCAGACGCGCAGGGGCTCCGATACCGGTGATGCCCGCCGACGACACCAACAACAGCGCCAACGTCGCACGACAGATCAAGCGCCGGATCGTCCTTCCCAAGGCAACGGCGACAACGGCGACAACATTGCGCGCGACCAACTCAAAGTTATGCGAGTCGGACCCGCATCAGACGGACCAAACCAGACCGGATGTTAAACGGCTGTCAGCGCAGAGACGGGCACACGGAAAAATTCGCAAGCAACGTGGCAGCGCTTTTACCATAAATTGCGTGCTTCAGCTGCCACCACTGCCAGTCTAAGCACCTCAGCGTCGAAAACAAATATTTCCTCATCCCCGCTTAAAGCTAAAAGGTAGGTCTATAGCTGAAAGACGGATTGTAGCTGCAGGGACTGGCGAACCTAATCGGCAAACAGTCTCACCGATGTACCCTCAGATTAACCAAAGACACGTAGGTAGAAGACAATCTCCAGTTGCCGATCAGCTACCATCATTAGGTGAATTATTGCCGCACGAAACCAAGATGACAATATCCGATATAAAATGTAAACCTAGTGTCACATCTCGATCAGCGAATAATGCAAGCAGAAATATCTCTAAGATTACAAGACCAACGACGTTGGAAATCGAAAAGAGCAAAGCCGATAGCGTAGACATACATAGACAGGTGCTATGTATATACATTCGTACATAGATATAGGTACATACATATCCTGTCACTGCTATGTATTTGCCTACGCCCGCCAGAAAGACGAGAAATTTGAACTATGGATCGGTATCTTCATACCGCTCACTATTGTTCACATAGACAACGATACCGCAGTGACAAAACAAGGTAGAACTGAAACATCCATCGCCAATGTTCAGACAGTTAGTGATACCACAGTGACAAAACAACTAAACTGTGGCCGTGAAGCATTATTCACCAGTGTTCAGACAATCGACGAAGGCGCGGGGAGGAAACAATTAATCCGTAAAACTGAAACATCATCTAGCAGCCTTCAAACAATCAGTGATGCAACAAAGGTAAAACAATGTGGAAGTGATACATTGCCCACGATGGTTGATACATTTACCGATAACAGTGAGATCAAACGATTGAACTCAATGGCTAGTGTTACACATGTAGACGCAGTACCTGAGTCTGAAAAGTCCTTGCCAAGCAAAAATGTTTCGATAAATAATACGCAATACAATTGCAAGAACTATGGTCATGTACGCAGGCAAGATCAACAGACCGACACAATCATTTCTGGTTTACTCTCCAATAGTTCGTCCTATGAGGAAGTCTCAGAGTTTAATTCCACAAGAATCAGTGGCGATATTAATAAATTAGCACCTCCTATGTTTACTGACGTTATAGTCACAGGCAATAAGCTTGCCATTGATGTCCCTTATGCTACTAATGTGATAAAAGCAGTGTCTACAACACCTGTTGCTGCACCAACCAGCATGAAGGAAACTGGAATAAACTTGTTGCGTGATAAAGCTCACAAAGATTGTGAAACAGCATATGCGCACAAATTCACTGTTGGTGCCGCGACTACTAGCGGCTATAATACATACAATCATGCGATTGAAACAGGGGCCAAAGATAATTATGTAGCCTGCCATCTTATGCCAGAAATTGTCAAAACAGGAATTACTAATGCATTATATGACAAATTGGTAGACGAAACAACTATCGGTAAACTAGTTCCGTCAGCTAGTATCCTTCCAAAGTCTCAAATTTTGCTTGAACCATCAATACGCCCTTCCCACCACAACACTTTACAAGTCGAAGAATGGATATCGCTTGCCGATGGCACAGATGCAGAAGAATATATATCTGACCAGCTCACCAAAGCATGTAGCTCTAATTGTGATGACACAGAAACTATGAAAAATCTGGTTTCAGAACGTAAACCTAACGCATGCGACAGAAACAATAGCAATTCGAAAAACAGTCACGGTAAAAGTGAATCACTCAGCAAGTTCAGCCAACGTGGTCACATTGGGAGCCAACTTGACAGTTACATACAAAAAGAACCGCCTTCAACAATCACGTCCTCTACCTCTAATGGAACGGCTAAGGATATGGCGTACAGAAAGGGTTTGGTCCACATGGAATCTCAATGATGCCAGGCAAGGGAGTTTCAAAATGGACCAATAGTAGCTCGTCGTGTGGAGCACTGTGTACGAAGCACACGAAGAAAACATACAGAGTGCACGAGTCATGTGTCAGCGTCGGCAACGCTCACGAAACATACGACATGGCTACTACGGTTGTAGCAACCGTTGATGACCTAGCAACGAATCATACTAGCAGCGAGATTACCCCACCTGGATGTTCTACTGAGGAGGGAATGACCGATGACGTTACCCTAAATTACCCACCAACTATTGAATTGATGGCTGCAACTGTTGGTAAATACCCCGTATATTCTGACGTAGTCGGCCAATCAGACAACACTGCCACGCAGTCAAAACAAAGCACAACAAATGCGATGCTAGACGATAACAACTATTTTAGCGAAGCTGATTACAGCATGCAGACCCTAAATTCCGCTGTGGTAGCAATACCAAATGAACAATGTCCACAGGCAAATTTCATTCCATCCCTCACTTGTTGCGAAAATACAGCGACTGTATACGTAGTCAACAACGTGACTATGGCAACAACCGAGTGTCAATTTGATAAAAATAGCACCACCAATACCACTAATAAGATCACCAGTGTTTCCAGTGGTAACACTTCCAAAGATATGGCTTTGAACCTAAGTGTTCAGCTAGACAAGCCTCGCGTGATGAAATATCATGGGGATTGCCGCAGAAACAGTGTTCCGGTAACAGCTCTCGAATTGAATGGCAGGCAGAACAAGTGTGACAAGGATACCAGATCGATGCGCAGTTCTAGCTGCCTGACTGGGACAGAGTTGCACACCACGACATCACATCAGATCTTCGCACCATCCTGGCGCGGCAACAAGTTCGTAATGAAACCACACACATCATCCACAGAGAGAATATCGCAGCAATTATTATCTTCGACGGTGACGCTGGTCATTGAGCCGCCGCAGCGCCAATGCGAATCCGTGCACAAGCAACGAGAGGCGCTCTTGATGTCAGAAAAACATTGTTGTCGATCATCCATGTCCATAGCTAAACCAAACCCGCTAAAAAAGACGCATAAACCAGGTTTCGAGGATAAATATTTGAGAAGAAACAGTTTGCCAGCGACGAAAGTGTGTGCAAAGACGCAGTTGCTGTCCAGGCCCAGAGGACTGCACCGCACGAGCCTCATAGTACCCACAAGATCATTCACACGATCGACAAGATCGCTCACACTGCCCACTAACATAGTCACCATACGCATGAGTGACATAACGCTGTCGGCTGCACCCCGCGTGCCACGTGCGAGAGGTGACAGAGGAGGCCGCCAACAGCAAACCCACAAGAAGAGAATGACGTTCACGGCGCCGATGATTGTGCTGCATGACGCCAGTACGGCAACGTTGTCGAATCGCAGCCTGTCGCTGTCGAGCCTCAACCTATATGGCCACGATGATCCGCCCGTAGCTGAACGAAGGGCCTCACTGTCCTGTTCAGAGCACTCACTTACTATGCTATTAAAAATCGTGCGCCACAGGCTCGTGACAGAGAATGATCAAAGTAGCATGGATATGCGAACACCGTTCTCTGCTCGCCACAGCCACAACCCGCTGACAGCAATCACTCCTGATTTCGGACTGCCAGACATCATACTGCAGAAGCCGATTGCGTCGACGTCGCGGCGCGAGTCGATCTCGTCTTTACGCCATGGATCCATCAGCCCATCAAATCGAAGTAGTTCACTTAGTAGCCTCGACAACATCAAGAAGGTCATCACGCAGAGTTGTCGACGAGATAGCATGGCTTCCGGAAAGAGCTACTCATTGCCTAGCTACGAGCCTGCGCATACAAGTAGTAGCAGTAGGAAACGCGAGTCCGTCACTCTTCGCACGCCTCCCTCAAATTCCATATCAACTCCGTCGACGCCCTCGATGTTGTGCCGCACATACATCAGGAAGGACAGCCTGGCGCCGAGCATTACATACGGGCCGCTGCTAACGCCAGGTTCGACCAGCGTCGTTGCCATGCCGACTTCCGCGAAGCAACTCAGCGAGAACTCGAACACTGCCACATACAATGCAGTACTCTTTCCGGCAACCGTCAGTCTGACAACCGAGGGCACGGCGATAGAACCTATCAGCATTGAGGAGGAGAGGCAATCGGTGCAGTCGCACCCAACGGGTAGAAGAAGTTCTCAGACGTTGTGAAGTCTAGTGCATAAACCACCCTCATCAAACAGCTCCCAGTGGTACACAAACGCATACTTGTATGGGTTATCAGTAAGGTCGGTGCACTCGATGAAAGCTTCCACCGTACCTAAAAACTCGATTGTGGACACGAGCATTAGCATCATAACAGCTGGGACGGTGACCCACATGCTGTCGTGCGAAAACCTATCAGCTCCCTCGCCGCTAAGAATAAGTTATTATCAGAGCCCGCATGACACACCAGTAGCAGTGAATATGATGATTTCTGCAGCAGCAACACCAGATCTGCGACAGAATACATGTGTTGAGAGCTCTTTGCATGACTCTACACCACGGCAGGAAGAAAAATAAAATCCTAAGGTCAGTTTGTAGTGGTTAAGTTTTACAATACATTATCTGTGACGTTAACAGTCAGTGGTGAGATACTGGTGATCGCAGTGGCACCACTGGTGTTACAGGTAGTTGTGATTGTGGGCCTATGGTGGTGTCACTAGCTGTAACTGTTTGTGGTGGTGGTAGCGGCGTGGTGGCAGTGGCGCCGGTGGCGGCAGCGGGATTGATGGTGGTATTGGTGGTGGTCATCGTCGTGGTTGTGATGTTGGTGGCAGGGGTGTAGTGGTGGTGGTGGTGGTAGTGGTGGCGGTGGTCGTTGTCGTGGCGGTGGTGGTGGTGGTGCTGGTGGCAGTGGTGGTGTTAAGGGATTAGTGGTGGTGGCACTGGAGATGGCAGCGGTAACAGTATAGTACCGGTAGTGTTAATGGTGAAAATAAGAAATTGGACTCCATATAACGATTTGTCAGTTTCTCCTTCCCCGTGTGAATAGATGGCTTTCCTATTGACAAATATTCTGTCCTCTGTCTTTCATTTGTTCTGTACCTTCGATATAAAATTATTCTACCAGAAGTATACTCTAGAATTGCTTAAAATTCGCGTTTGTGTCTGACTCCAATGAAATTATCTAGATTAACAATCAAGACTCGGTGCCATGGATAAGCAAAACCTTTACAAGGTATATATAAAAAGCATGGCACAAAATTACATCACGGCCAACGTGTGCACATTGAACCTACCCAATTTTGCAGGTACAAAATGGTCGAAGACAAAGAAATAAAGCGCGTTGTGAAAGCCCAGAAGAAAGTGGATAAAGGAGTTGCCCTAAGAGCTTTAGTCACTCGTGGCCTGCCTGCACCAGCAGCAACTAATGCGAGGCGCTCATCGATCGACAAAGCTATCGCGTCTTTCCAGCGTGACATTGGCGCTCCATTGTCCATCGAAGGTGAGGCTCCCGTTTTTGAGAAGATGCACCAACAGGCAACGGCATACAGAAGAACGTTTGACCCATCACGAATGGAACGCAAAGTGAAAAAGGACCACGAGATGTCGATCGTGCTGATGAAGTTGGAGATGATCTCGTCAGGTCACTTCACAAAGGCAGCGCGCATAAAACACATCAGTGACTGGGTGGAGTGTGTAAATCAAGCTATAGCCTACTGGGCGGTATACGATTATTAAAGACTAAATCTAGAAGGTAAAATCGTTCTGTCACACTTGTGCCCATAATAATACAAAATATGCATAATATGACACCGTCTTCATACACTGTTTTACATCACATAAACATTACATTACACCCCCACTTTGGCCGCATTGTTGCAACGGTGCTTCACGTGTAGTGCTCGCTCACCCAGCTCGCTAATTATGCATCAAGCTTTACTGTATGAAGCCATAGAACTCGTATAAACAGCGTGTACATCATGAGATAATCATTCTCTTCACGAATTATTGATAATTACACAAGCATATAATTTGTTCATGTGCTCTGGATAATACTTACAATAATTAGTCATATTGGCATTGTCGTATAGTAATTAGTCATATTGGCATTGTCGTATTGTCGCATTGGTATAGTCATATTGGCATTATCATGAACATATATATAATATATATATATATTATATATATTTATTATAATACATGAACACACATATATATATATATATATATATATATAATATTATATTTTTACTAGTGAATAAACTATCTTGGCAATATCAGGTATATTTATGAACATAAAGAATTGTGTATTATATTAAATACTGTGCCTTTCAAACTCTTGTGTGAGATGTGGGGAGCCCTGTCTTTACATCTATTTAGTTAGATGTTTCATTCCGCATAGCCATAGGCAGATTATAGATCTTCATTAATCACTAGCATGGCTGCAGGCAATCTGTATATATACAGGATGAATGACACCCAGGAATCATTACTTTATCCAGAATCGGAAATGTCGGGGTCGCAGCACACAATGGGCATTGGTCAAACATTCTTACTGGATGAGGCAAATGATTGGTCCGAGAACGATAATTCATTGCCATCTCACTTTCTCTTTAAACAATTTTGATTAATATATAGCACACACTAACAAATTAACTATCACAATTGAGCTTTACCCCAAAACACTCATGCTTGTAGTAGCCCCTTAGCCTGTTGACATGGACTAAGAAAAAGCATTAGCTTACTGGCCAAGGCTATAATAACAAGATTGTATTGATAAGAACTACATCTGATATTTTAGCCAACATTGTTACGTTCGATTTCATTTATTATTATGGTTTTCATTTAAATTGACTACGTCACGAATTTTCTATGGTGTATATTTGTAAAATATTTGTAGCCATTTTTACATAAACGTAAGTAGTAACGTGACTAAATGTATCGTCAAATTCATACCTGATGAGATTGTTTCTCAACTAGTTAAAAATCCAAAAAACCTGATCCTGATTATATCTTGACATTAATTGCTTGCTATGGGCTATGTATGAGTCACGAGTCTATGTTTACATCGAACAATATAGTAAAATCGGAAGTATAATGTAGCAATCTAACACACAAAAAGTGAACAGAATTACTTACAATTGTGGAAAAAGTGAAAATATTTTTTTAAATTTTTACTATTTACGGTGACGTAATATCACTTTAATATCAGGCGCAAAATATTTAGAATCAATCTCAAGAGCAGTGTCAACTGAAATGCTCTTTATATGAACACAGACGTTAATTTAAGTATTCAGATGACATATAATCAGGAGTGAATAATATAGATCTATTATTAGATCTTATATTTATATTTTATCTACACATAATAATCTATTATTATTCACTCCTGATATAATGAAATTGTGAGATTGGAAAATTAGAATAATTGAGTATTAGCTTATAGTACCAATATGTAGTAAAATCAAATATTAAACAAACGCAATCGAACCAATATTACTGGCATATGTTACAACCGGATCTTAGTGCTCAGCCTTTGCGCCTTGCCGAGCACCTGAAGAAGAAAGCGAAGGAGACACAAATTAACTGCTGGACAGTTTATTGACAAATGCAAATGGTTACATAGTATTTAAATACCCGGTAATTTACCGTGTAAATCCCCTGTAAATTCCCCTATAGAATGCCATGTAAACGACCTTTTAACAGACCTGGCTCGTTTTGACTAGGCTATACTCTTGACAGTGCAAACGTACACATTCAGTTAGTCCAGATGCCAAGTAATAAACTTGCTTACAATGTACCACAGTATAGGATTCCGGACACACAAGTGTAATATTAGTATACCTCAGCAGATGGCTTTAAATTGTAGGAAAAATTATGTAATACAAAACAAGACATTAGCCTCGTTCACACGAAGACCTCGTATTTCTGAATAACCGGATTGCGAAATATCGTATCTGAGACAAATACGCGGCCGAGCGTTCACACGCTGATTCGCGGCTCCAGAAATACGGTATTGCGAGCTGCGAGCTGCGAGCTGCTTTAAACAATCAAGCGAACGGTATTAGTCGCGTTCACACGTAGCAAGAAATTCGGTATTTAGCGTTTACACGAGCAAAAATGCGCGGTCCGTGAAATACGGTATCTAAACAGATCCGGTATTTGATGTAAATACGCGGCTTCCCAGACCCCGAATAATTTGCCGTGCTTGAGAAATACCGGATCTGTTGGACGGCGCATTTCTCGTGTGAACGCTAAATACCGGATTTCTGAAGCCGCGTATTTTATAGACTGGTCCGCGCTCGACAGTTCCAGTGTAACGCGAGTGGAACTGTCAAGCGGCGACCGAGTCTACGTATTTTATCGGCAGTTGGTGCGCATTGCATTGTTTATATCGCATTGTTCGCTTGATTGTTTAATGCAGCTCGCAGCTCGCAAATACCGTATTTCTGGAGCCGCGAATCAGCGTGTGAACGCTCGGCCGCGTATTTGTCTCAGATTCGGTATTTCGCAAATACCGTATTTCTGGAGCCGCGAATCAGCGTGTGAACGCTCGGCCGCGTATTTGTCACAAATTCGGTATTTCGCAATTACCATATTTCATAAATACGAGGTCTCGTGTGAACGAGGCTATTATTTGATTAACACATGTGAAATGTATGTGATGGCAATGAGTAGGGCCTACAATTGAGTATGTAGGTGTGTGTGTGTTGGTGTGTGTGTGGTGTTATGTATGTGTATGTGTATGCAGGGATGCAGGTGTATGTACGCAAGTGTGTATTTGTATGCATGTATGTATGTAGAGGGGTGTGTGAGGTAATGTGTGTAATTGTTGACCAGTGCAAGTATAGAGGGTTCCGCGACTTGCTCTAAAAAAGCAATATTACCTACAATCCCGTGCCGCCGGCCATACTGGTAGTCGGAATTGCGAACACGTGTTACCGATATGCGCAATCTAGCGATTTTACATCGATAGATTGTACATACGATAGTGTTATTATAGTAATCTATATTAGCAGTAAGTGGATCCCGGTTTTGCAGACAGGTTTACCAGTATATTTAAAGAAGAGTGAAGAATTACTGAGAGAAGAGTGAAGAATTATTTAAAGAAGAGTGAAGAATTACTGAGAGAAGAGTAAAGAATTATTTAAAGAAGAGTGAAAAATTATTGAGAGAAGAGTGAAGAATTATTGAAAGAAGAATGAAGAATTATTTAAAAAAGAGTGAAGAATTATTTAAAGAAGAGTGAAGAATTATTGAGAGAAGAGTGAAGAATTATTGAAGGAAGAGTGTGGATTTCTTTGCGGCGGAGGTGCGATGAGTGATACAGAGAGGGTTACTGGCAAACTGCATGCAGCGCCCCCTTCCGACACTCAGGATATACGTAGAATTGAGCCAGAACGAGAGCGCCATCTGTCGTGGAGTTTGGGTTACTGGCAAACTGCATGCAGCGCCCCCTTCCCACACTCAGGATCAAACTCCACGACAGATGGTGCTCTCGCTCTGGCTCAATTCTACGTGTGTCCTGAGTGTGGGAAGGGGGCGCTGCATGCAGTTTGACTCAGGATGTAGATTGAGCCTATGAGCGAGAGCGCCATCTGTCGTGGAGTTTGGGTCACTGGCGGGTGCTTGTCTGCAAGGTCAGGTATAGACGCTTGTGGATTGAATGTAAGAGTGTGGATTTATTGCGGGGATGAGTGTGCATTGTGGGTGATGTGTGCGCGTAGCTGCTTTGCATTCAACTCAATAAAAGTTCACGTGATACACACGTAGCCGAGATTTAAAACGCGTAAACACGCAATGTTTTCCAAACCTATTATACAAAGCAGCAGCAACTGTCAACAGCTTTATAAGGATTATTGCTGCGAAACTGTTGAACGGGCATGCACTACAGAACGTGTCGTTTACCTGGTAATATAATCGAGTATTTCCCGTTTAGGTCCGATTTAATGTAGTCGTATGTTCCGTCCGGACGCAGCGCGTGCGCTCTGCACGAGTATCCGAACAAAAAGTGAAAATATTTTTTTTAATTTTTACTATTTACGGTGACGTAATCACTTTAATTATCAGGCAAAATATTTAGAATCAATCTCAAGAGCAGTGTCAACTGGAAATGCTCTTTATATGAACACAGACGTTAATTTAGTATGTTATCAGATGACATATAATCAGGAGTGAATAATAATAGATCTATTATTAGATCTATATTATAATATTTTATCTACATAATAATCTATTATTATTCACTCCTGATATAATGAATTGTGAGATTGGAAAATTAGAATAATTGAGTATTAGCTTATAGTACCAAATGTAGTAAAATCAAATATTAAACAAACGCAATCGAACCAATATTACTGCATATGTTACAACCGGATCTTAGTGCTCAGCCTTTGCGCCTTGCCGAGCACCTGAAGAAGAAAGCGAGGAGACACAAATTAACTGCTGGACAGTTTATTGACAAATGCAAAATGGTTACATAGTATTTAAATACCCGGTAATTTACCGTGTAAATTCCCCTGTAAATTCCCCTATAGAATGCCATGTAAACGACCTTGTAACAGACCTGGCTCGTTTTGACTAGGCTATACTCTTGACAGTGCAAACGTTACACATTCAGTTAGTCCAGATGCCAAGTTAATAAACTTGCTTACAATGTACCACAGTATAGGAGTTCCGGACACACAAGTGTAATATTAGTATACCTCAGCAGATGGCTTTTAAATTGTAGGAAAAATTATGTAATACAAAACAAGACATTAGCCTCGTTCACACGAGACCTCGTATTTCTGAAATACCGGATTTGCGAAATATCGTATCTGAGACAAATACGCGGCCGAGCGTTCACACGCTGATTCGCGGCTCCAGAAATACGGTATTTGCGAAATACCGAATCTGAGACAAATACGCGGCCGAGCGTTCACACGCTGATTCGCGGCTCCAGAAATACGGTATTTGCGAGCTGCGAGCTGCGAGCTGCTTTAAACAATCAAGCGAACGGCTATTAGTCGCGTTCACACGTAGCAAGAAATTCGGTATTTAGCGTTTACACGAGGCAAAATGCGCGGTCCGTGAAATACGGTATCTAAACAGATCCGGTATTTGATGTAAATACGCGGCTTCCCAGACCCCGAATAATTTGCCGTGCTTGAGAAATACCGGATCTGTTGGACGGCGCATTTATGTTGAGTCAGGAGGTTTATCTTGTGGGCGTTAATTAGACACAAATAATGAGTAGGACAAAAGCCTTGCGTTAACAGAAACCAGCCATGTTTATTTCGTTCCCTCCACCTCCATAGGTCGCAGCACATGCCAGTGCTGATAACTTGTTGACACAAGAACAGATAATTATGATAATACAACAATAAGAACTACATCTGATATTTTAGCCAACATTGTTACGTTCGATTTCATTTATTATTACAGGCTTTCCAGCAGTCCTTGAAAACATTTTAGGGCTAATTTTAGGGAGAAATTCAGTTTTTTTTAGGGCTATTTTAGGAATTTTTAGGGATAAAATAAGTCACTTACCTTTCATAAACATCAACGTGTTAACTTACAGATACAGTTCTATCTGGTATGTGTCCAGTCTACCAGCTATTCCTATCCTCCAAGTCCTTGATACAACTGTACATCATCAAGTTTCATGCAAATTAGGTATGTCTTGTACATCCAGCCAGGACCAGGGTCGTATAATCAGACACTGAAGCTTAGGAATCACTGGTAGACTGAGTCACAATACTCACTCTGTATAAAGATAACTAGAAAACATCCATTAGCAGGGTATCCAACCCTGTGAACTCCAAATGCGGTATGTTCCCGCGGTGATCACTAACTAGTGGCGTATTCAGAAATTGATGGACAGGGGAGGGGGGAATGTATACCTTGGCTGTCGCAGGCAGGCCCACGTGCCGTAGGCATGCCAGTGCTAGGGGTGTCTGGGGGCATGCCCCCCCAGAATTTTTTTTAATATTTATGCCATTTTCCTGCAATCTGAGGCATACTGTGGGCCATATTCTCATGTCTGATAACACTATCTCAACCCTAGACTCAACCCTACAACCCTTGTCTGATTAGCAGACAAACTACGCGACACCTTGCAAACAGCGCCTGTCTGACTAGGCTGTTCCATTTATGCTAGCCGCACACTATCCAACCCGAGCACGATTGGGAGGCTTACGTCTGGATCGGGAGGCTTAAGTTTTGCTCGGGAGGTCATTTTGGCCCAATTCGAATTTTGAATCAGGAGCGGAGCGGGTCGTATAGTGTTCGAGGGCTTACGACGCGACTCGGATAGTGTGCGTGGCCATCCGACCCGCCGCCGAGCGCTGAAGAAAATTAACCAATCACAGAGCAGCGCCATGGGAACCGCATTCGGTAAAAATGGCGGGAAAACACTCGCGACCCTTAGTACACGCTAAATCCGCTTGGAATGCCACGAGAGTGCCATGGTTTGCGCAAAACAATATGTCCAAGCGAACAATGCAAACAATCAGTGCAAATTTTGTACAGTACAACTGAAATGAGGAATATAACCTTGCTGCTGCAGAATGCGGAAGTTAAGCCTAGAAATCGTAATGATTCCGCAGAATGACATAATTATTAGACATAATATTCATTAGACATAATTACAAACCAAAAGTTCATCATCTCATCACCAAAATCTCCAAACATATCTGTGGAATTTTTTTTTTAGGAATTTGAATAAAATTTTAGCCCTTTTTTAGGAATTTCATACATTTTTAGTTTTTTTAGGAATTTTAGGACGAGCTAAAAATTTTATGAATTTTTAGGAATTTTAGGGCCGCTGGAAAGCCTGTTATTATGGGTTTCATTTAAATTGACTACTTCACGAATTTTCTATGGTGTATATTTGTAAAATATTTGTTGCCATTTTTTTACATTAAACGTAAGTAGTAACGTGACGTGACTAAATTCATACCTGATGAGATTGTTTCTCAACTAGTTAAAAATCCAAAAAACCTGGACGACTTGATATTATTATCCTGACATTAATTGCTTGCTATGGGCTATGTATGAGTCACGAGTGTATGTTTACATCAAACAATATAGTAAAATCGGAAGTATAATGTAGCAATTTAACCATAAAAAGTGAACAGAATTACTTACAATTTGTGAAAAAGTGGATTTAGATATTAGACTTTTATTTTTACTATTTACGGTGACGTAATCACTTTAATTATCAGGCAAAATATTTAGAATCAATCTCAAGAGCAGTGTAAACTGGAAATGCTCTTTATATGAACACAGACGTCAATTTAGTATATTATCAGATGACATATAATCAGGAGATCTATTATTAGATCTATTATTAGATCTATATTATAATATTTTATCTAGATAATAATCTATTATTATTCACTCCTGATATAATGAATTGTAAGATTAGAAAATTAGAATAATTGAGTATTAGCTTATAGTACGTACCAAATGTAGTAAAATCAAATATTAAACAAACGCAATCGAACGAATATTACTGCATATGTTACAACCGGATCTTGGTGCTCAGCCTTTGCGCCTTGCCGAGCACCTGAAGAAGAAAGCGAGAAGACACAAATTAACTGCTGGGTAGTTTATTGACAAATGCAAAATGGTTACATGGTATTTAAATACCCGATAATTTACCGTGTAAATTCCCCTATAGAATACCCTGTAAACGACCTTGTAACAGACCTGGCTCGTTTAGACTAGGCTATACTCTTGACAGTGCAAACGTTACACATTCAGATAGTCCAGATGCCAAGTTAATAAACTTGCTGACAATGTACCACAGTACAGGAGTTCCTGACACACAAGTGTAATAATAGTATACCACAGCAGATGGCTTTTACATTGTAGGAAAAATTATGTAATACAAAACAAGACATTAGCCGCGTTCACACGAGGCAAAATGCGCGGTCCATGAAATACGGTATCTAAACAGATCCGGTATTTGATGTAAATACGCGGCTTCCCAGACCCCGAATAATTTGCCGTGCTTGAGAAATACCGGATCTCTTGGACCGCGCATTTCCTCGTGTGAACGCTAAATACCGGATTTCTGAAGCCGCGTATTTTATAGACTGGTCGGCGCTCGACAGTTCCAGTGAAACGCGAATGGAACTGTCGAGCGCGGACGTGGAGTTCTAACGATTTTATCGGCAGTTGGTGCGCATTGCATTGTTTATTTCGCATTGTTCGCTTGATTGTTTAAAGCAGCTCGCAGCTCGCAAATACCATATTTTTGGAGCCGCGAATCAGCGTGTGAACGCTCGGCCGCGTATTTGTCTCAGATTCGGTATTTCGCAATTACCATATTTCATAAATACGAGGGCTCGTGTGAACGCGAGGCTATTATTTGATCAACACATGTGAAATGTATGTGATGGAAATGAGTACAATTGAGTATGTAGGTGTGTGTGTGTGTCGGGTGTGTGTGTGTGTGGGTGTGTGTGTGGTGTTATCATATGTATGTGTATGTGTATGCAGGGATGCAGGTGTATGTACGCATGTTAGGCTATGAGCAAGGGTGTTGTCGGTACCATACAGATGGAGTAAGGCTCATTGTGATTTTTAGCAAGATATATGTCCCTAGATATTAAAAAAATGTGATAGCAGGTGTAAAACTCGCCATCTCTGTGTTATCACCCGAAATAGTATTATACCCCCTCTTGGCTTCGCCAAAATATGTGTTATTGTGGTAAAATTGGAATAAATATTTTTTTAAGGACCACAGAGTGCCAATCATGTGCATACTGGATGCCAACTAATATAGTAATATAAATATAGAACATTTGTGGGGGTTATTTGTCAAAGTTTTGATATAATGACTAAAAATATGTTAAATTTAGTGAAAAAGTGGCCGAAATCGCTTTGACTTCAAAATTCACATTGCACGTTTCTGTCAATATTTCAAAATGAAAACTCCCAGAGTAACATATTACCCATCAAAAACTTCACAAGGACCCACTGCATTGGAATATATCATTACTTTGTAATATGGTAGTTGTTTGTGGCACATATCTTGGCAAAGTTCAACCATACCCCCTAATTTTGATATTTGGGAACAAAACATAGATTTTGAACATTTTAGGTTTTAGGTTTAATTTTTTGGTATTAGCTAGTATCCCATGGTAGGTATGTAATATCAGGTACATTATATTTCACAATACATGCTTTTGATATAATGTCTAAAAATATGTTAAATTTAGTGAAAAAGTGGCCGAAATCGCTTTGACTTCAAAATTCACATTGCACGTTTCTGTCAATATTTCACAAGAATGGCTCACTTGCCAGTGTGTTTTCTGGGAAGATGTAACACCGAGCAGTGTATGTGCACAAGTTTGTGTATGAAGCATTCATGAGACTAGCATGGAAGGCATTCATTCCATGGGTTGAGAAAAACAAACCAGAAGAAAAGCACAACATAACGTCTGTGTCAGAAGAAGTGAGTGATTTGGTCGAACATTTGTGACAACAGAAATTTGACAGTCTTCTGGCAAACCCCAAATACACGGAGTTAGTCACCACCTGGAACGAATTCTTAGACTATCTTCGCCATGAAAACGGAGAACTCTCAGCCTTTTGGATGTCTTATGTGGACATAGTTGAAAACGTCTTGCTTGCCCTGCTGCGTGCTGCTCAAGAAGGAAATTGGGTCTTGCATCTCTTTGCTATCCACAACATGATCCCCTGCATGGTGTTTTGCATACGACAGATTTAACTATGCACGATACCTACCAGCGTATTATGCTGAGATGACCAATCTGGCAGCCAATCATCCAGCTGTGTACCAGGCTTTCTTGAGTGGTTTGTTCTCTGTTCAACTATCCTGTCACAATACATTTGGACGCATTCCCGTTAACCAAACGACTGAAGTCACTGTGAACAAGGACACACAGACTCCAGGAGGCACAACAAGGTTTAGTCTGAAATCAGGAGCAGTCAAGTGCTATTACATTACTGCAGAACACAGGAGGGCCTTTCTTGGTCAGATGAGGGAAATGGTACATGAAGATGGATCAAATGTTCCACATGCTGACCTGCACAAGACGCGTGTGAGGAAAGATGAGCAGGCCCGTAGCCAGCTTTGTATTGGGGGGGGTTCGTTTTTAATGTTGGCAATTTGCTCGGCAGGGGCGTGTACAGGATTTGTACCAGGGGGGGTCTAACCGTAACCCGAAGTTGCGAGCACGCGAAGGGGGGGTCTGGGGGGCCGTCCCCAGAAAATTTTTAAAATTACACCCCCTCAGATGCGTTTTCTGCGCGAGCAAGGTGGGGTCGCGACTCCCTGGACCCCCCCTGTACACGCCCTGCTCGGGCGCGAAGCGACAGGCGAGGGAGCCAGCGACCGAGCGGGGGAGGGTGCGGGAGGGAGTGTTCACTGTTCACGCTCCCCGCACGATGGAGATTTTGCAATTATTACACTAAAATAGAGCGACCTGAGGTGAAATTCTTGCAAATTAAAATTTTTTTTTTTTGGCTTGGGGCCGGGGGGGGGGTTCGTTCGAACCCCCCGAACCCCCTGGCTACGGGCCTGGATGAGGATGCTGTTTCGACAATCGTACATCTGGTGAAGAGCTGGGTAAATCCATTTGAAGAAGCCCACGAACTTATCAGTATCTCGACAGCAAAAAAAAGCCCCCAAAGATATCTGCTCGGATTTGAAGAATGCCAGAGACATTGGAGTTCAATGCTACACCGACTTCAAAGCTGAGAGACTCGAGACGGACCCACCAACCAAACGCTTTCATGATCCCATGAAAATGAACAAACTGAAGACCTTCAGCAATTTATGCAAGAAGAAAAAAGTCCAGATGAGTGGCAGATCCGTGATTCTTCAAGGTGACAGAGCATTGTTTGGTCGCATCATTGTGATGGCACAGGGACGAAATCTGCAAATGGCTGATGTACTATCCCATCCTCTTGGTCTATTACCATGGGCACTGGCAACCCCAGAAGGTCTTCACTGTAAAACCAACAAGGCTGCTCTTGCTAGTTATCTACAAAAGAATGCCCCAGCTGACAAACTTCCTGATCATTCTGCAACCATAATAGATGGAATGAGCATAATCCAGAAGGTGAAAGGTCTGAAGGAAACCAAGTCAACTTTGAGGAAATTCCCCAGTTTGTTTTGTGCATGGCACTGAATGATGGCAGCACTAGTGACAGGATCGACATCGTCTTCGACACCTACAAAGATACATCCATCAAGAACTGTAAGGCTCGCCAGAGGAGAGGAACTTGGCCTGAAGCTTCAGAACATCACAGCATCGCAAATTGTAAGGCAATGGAGAAGCTATTGGCCCATGTTGGGAATAAGTCTAGCCTCATTTCATTTCTGGTGAGCGAATGGAGGAAACCAGATTACACCAAGCGTCTGAATGGAAAGGTCTTATTTGTAACAACTGAAAACAAGTGTTACAAAATCACCACGGAAGGACACCAGGAGGTGCTTGAGCTTCAAAGTACACACGAGGAAGCAGATGGTCGACTCTTACTTCACGCTGCTCATGCTGCACAGACTGGATATCCAGCAGTTGTAATCAGCTCCGATGACACCGACGTATTCATCATGGCGTTGGCGTTTCATACTCAAATTCAATCACCATTGTTCCAGAAATGTGGCACCAAAGATCGGAAACGAATCATTGACATTACCAAAATTGCAGCTTCAGTGGGCGCAGATGTTTGTCATGGACTTATAGGGATGCATGCTTACACAGGTTGGCAACACTGTCAGCACATTTGCAGGCAAAGGCAAACTAGGAGCGCTTAAAATGCTTAGGTCTAGCAAAGAGGTCCAAGAAACGTTCGCCGAGTTGGGACAAGAATGGAATGTGGCCGATGAGCTTATGGATAAGCTGGAGAATATCACATGCCTCCTATATGCATCCAGGTCTGGTACAAAGGAACTTAATAGCCTTCGATACCATCTATTCTGTGCGAAGAAGGGGGAGATTGAGAGCCACCAATTGCCTCCATGCAATGACTGCTTCCGAAAACACGTACAGCGAGCCAATTACCAGGCAGCAATTTGGAAACGAAGCCTTCAGAGGCACACAATGACGCCCAGCCCAGTTGGAAAGGGATGGAAATGGGATGATCAGGATGAAACAACTCTGGCTGTGGACTGGATGAGTGGACAGCCAGCACCTCAGGCTCTTCTGGATTTGTTGGCCTGTAATTGTTCCAGGAGCTGCAAGCTACCAAATTGTGTCTGCATTGCCAGTGGACTGAAATGTACAGACATGTGTAAACTTGCTGTCTGCGACAATCAGCCATTGTCTGACGGGTCAGACAACGACAGCCTCGACGAAGATGATTCATCTGACGAGGAGCAAGAATACGGATTCTGAGCAAAATATGCTGCGCATCTAAAAGGACACTTTCGTGATGTTTTTTCAGACGTAAGCATTAGTTAGTATGTGTTTAATTTCAATGCCTGTAATCTGTGTCAATTGTGTTAAAAATTAACTGGTAATAACAATGTATAATATAACAAGGCGTGTTAAAAATTGACTGGGTAATAACAATGTATAATATAACAAGGCGTATTTAATCGGGAGATCATTTAATGATAACATAATTATGATAAACCTAGTGTGGAGCAATTTTGCATGTATTGTGAAATATAATGTACCTGATGTTACATACCTACCATGGGATACTAGCTAATACCAAAAATTAAACTAAAACCTAAAATGTCAAAATCTAAGTTTTGTTCCCAAATATCAAAATTAGGGTATGGTTGGACTTTGCCAAGATATGTGCCACAAACAACCACCATATTACAAAGTAATGATATATTCCAATGCAGTGGGTCCTTGTGAAGTTTGGATGGGTAATATGTTACTCTGGGAGTTTTCATTTGTGAATTATTGACAGAAACGTGCAATGTGAAATTTTGAAGTCAAAGCGATTTCTGCCACTTTTTCACTAAAGTTAACATATTTTTGGTCATATATACAAAATTTTGACAAATAACCCACAAATGTTTATATTGCTAATACTATATTAGTTGGCATCCAGTAGGCAAATTATTGGCACTATGTAGTCCTTAACAAAATATTTATTTCAATTTTACCAAATATCACATATTTTGGCAAAGCGAAGAAGGGGTATAATACTATTTCGAGTGATAACACAGAGATGGCCGAGAGTTATACACTGCTATCACATTTTTTTCATATCTAGGATATATATCTTGCTAAAAATCACAATGAGCCTTACTCCATCTGTATGGTACCGACCGGTCAATTTGGGGGGTCTGGCTCATAGCCTATGTGTGTATGTGTATTCATGTATGTATGTAGAGGGATGTGTGAGGTAATGTGTGTAATGGGAAACCGGCAAAAACAATAGGCATATAGAGGGCGCTGATAGGCAAGTGAGTCCTGAGGCGTGTTCAGGAGACCGAACGCTCGCGGAGCGGTCGCGAGCGCTCGCCTTCTGAACGACACTGCGCTCGCGAGCGCTCGCGAGCGTTTGCGCGCAAGTTTGAAAAGCTGTTCGCTCAGCGCGCGAGTTGTTTAAGATGGCGACGAAAATATGGCGAATGCGAATCTAACATTTCTGACGTCAATTTGCAATCTATTTCAACTTTATTTCACTTTTCATTCATTCATTTACTTCTAAATTCAATTCTTATCAATTTCGTCTGCTAATTCGTTTAACAGTACTTGTTCTCTCGCGATTAAAATCTGCTGAGTAACCCTCCATGGGGGCCGCCATCTTTGATCAAGCAAGCGCACAGCCGACGCGCACAGCGAGCGCTCGTGTGTCGTTCAGGAGGCGCTGCGTTCGTTCATCGAGCGTTCGCATCGAGCGCTCGCTCTCCTGAACACGCCTCTGAGCGTGCCAAGCAACAATGTCAGCTGCTGCGAGTTGTTTCTAAACAACTCGCAGCAGCTGACACTGTTGTAAAAGTTAGAACGGTTAGTGGAAACTGTTACTGAAACTGAACTGTTAGTGGAAACTGTACTGTAGTTACCGAGTTGTGTTCTTCAAAACGATATTGTTATTAATATTATCTGTTAGTCTGTGACAATGCCAACCGAATGTTGTGTACCACATTGTGGGAAGAGGGGAGGACATGTTTTCCCTGTATGTAACAAGCGGCGACGTGCGTGGATTAGAGCTGTGAGACGAGGCGAAAATAACTGGAGGCCTTCCAAGTACGCGCGTGTATGTCGAGATCATTTTGATGAATCGGAATACGTTGAGACGACCTCGTATGGCACGTTTTTTTGTTATTAGCAAATTCAGTAATCAGTTGCCCTATTTTATATTCGTTCTTCTACTTCTACGCTATATTGGCCACCATCAACATACTGATGATTATGCCAACGGACGTCGTTGTACTTGTAGACTAGAAGTATAGGCCTACATGTTTCAAATCAACAGCTAATGGTAATGCGAAACAAGCTTTACCAGGCTGCGAGATTAATATCAATACTAATACTAATAGTGACGATACACATTTTCAATATATTATTATAGTTATTACCATTTCTTGGAGAAATCTGAAACAAATAGTAGAAATACTTGTTCTTTGCATTGTAGGTTTTTCTTGGCTCATGGGTTCAAGATGGTGATAGGATAGGATAATGTTTATTACTGGACATGCTCGATCTCTATCCTTGAGCCTTTACATGATGTATATGATGGATCATTGATGATATCTATATATATACATATATATATATATATATATATATATATATATACATATACGTATATATATATGAACTTTGTTATGTATAGCTATAATGTCGAATATGCTGTTAATTGGTATTAGTTATGGCTATATGGTTTATTTTTTCAGGAACTGTGTCACTTTTGAAGAAGTTGAAGTGCACAGCTGTCCCTCACGTCTTTCCATGGAACAGTCGGTGCTCATCCAGTTCTCGGGAGCAGATGGAAAGAGTGAGCGGACGGCAAAGGGCAACTCAAATGCATCTCGAGCTCAAAGACACGCAGCGGTTTAATGCCTTATCGGTACTTGGTGCCGAGGATGATGTTGTAGAAAGTAACATGGATAATTTAGCAGGTAATAAACGAATTAGTGAAAAAGACGTCATTTGTAAATTGTTTTTATTACCAATTAAACATATAATTATTAATTATTAATTCACACTTCAGTGCCTCCAATTTGCATATAAATATTGTTTTTGTCTATTTTACCAGTTTATGGAATACTGAAGAGCCCATGCATATAATAAGTAACAAATTAAATGATTCTATTAATTATTCTAACATCTGATTTTCTTATATTATTAAGATTCAGGTGACAGAAGTTCTACTGATGAAGGAGTCTCTGCGCATGCTGTTGATGTCGCCACGCAGTCTACAGAGTCATGCAGCTACTCGGCCAGAAAATTTTTATTCGATGACAAGGGCATGCAATTTTACACCGGTTTAGATTCTTATAAAAAAATTGAGCTCGTTTTAAACACACTGGGACCAGCAGCATATAGTTTATATTATTTTAACGACACTCTACCGAGTTTGTCGGTACCAGATCATTTTTTTTTAACACTGGTCAAACTGAGAAGGCACACAACCGACTTTGAGCTCAGTCGGCTGTTTGAAATATCTGAAAAGTCGGTAGCTAATATATGCGTAACATGGATCAATTTCATGGCGGTAGAATGGGATGAGATTGACTGGTGGCCGGTAAAAGAACTCGTGAAATATTACATGCCGTCAGATTTTAAAATGAAATTTCCAGCTACACGTGTCATACTGGATGGTACAGAGTGTCCCATCATGAAGCCAGCAGATGCTTTGGCTCAACAGGCTACTTTCTCCTCCTACAAAAATAGGAATACAGTAAAGGTTGTCGTTGGGGCGAGTCCTGGGGGATTAGTGTCATATGTGTCACCAGCTTATGGTGGGTCCACCAGTGACAGGCAAGTAGTCGAAAGAAGTAACTTAATGAAAATCTATGATTCCGGAGACAGTGTTATGGTAGATAAAGGTTTCAGTGTGCAGGATCTGTTCGTGTCATCCAATGTCACCATTAATATACCAACATTTTTCAAAAAGAGAAATCGATTATCTTGTGCGACAGTTATAAATGATCGTAAAATTGCAAGCAAACGTGTCTACATAGAGAGAATTATAGGACTTGCAAAAACGTATAAAATTTTAAGAGAACCTATGAACAACACAGAATTTGCCTTGTCCTCCAAAATACTTAAAGTCTGCTTCTATCTATGCAATTTTCGAGCAAATATTGTTCCAAAAGATGCATGAATCGCAACATTAACTGTCTCCTGAATCACAGATTTTCATTAAGTTACTTCTTTCGACTACATGCCTGTCACTGGTAGACATGGAACCCCAGCATGGTACAGTAAAACTCGCATAAGTTGTTGTCGTCTAATTCGCCAATTCGCACAAGTCGTGATGGAAGCCAAAGTCCCGATTTTCCCTCATAGTAAATCCATTGGAATAGCCCCACCTAATTAGTCGTCATTTATAAGTCGTTATTATGTACAAGTCATCGCCCTCAGACATGTCCCATGTAATACAAACAACAGTAATTTCCCATCTGTACGTCGTCATCAGAAAAGCCTATAGCGTGCACGCCGCGCAGTGTACGGTCTAGGGGATGTGCTACTACAGTTCGTTCCAGAGCACGGCCTCACAGAATTACAGGGCGTCAAGTGACAAGTGACGCTCAAAAAATAGAAAAATAGGAATTTCAGATGTGAAAAAATAGGAGGAAAATAGGAATTTTGGTGAGAAAATATATGTTAAATAGGAATATTTGTTGCATTAGATGGCCTCGATCCCAACACCCCTACAGCCATCCCGATCCACCACAAATGGTTTTATTAACATACATATTTGGAGTTACATCACTTATGGGAGTTTTACTGTATATCTGTTTAGAATTAACGCTCAGTGAACAAGCGGTTATAATTTACTGTTTTTCTTGGAAAGAATCTGTTCTGTTATTTACCATTGTCTAGGGCGAGTTGTATAGAATTACCAGCTGCTCTGGTTATTATGATATTTATCGCGATTGCAGCAAGATAACAGATGCTGCAAGATAGCCAGCTAATTATAGATTTATCAAACAAAGGATCTTCATTGGTCACCGCGGGTTTCAGACTGATATTGAGGTTACTGTAGCCATTGATTATACAGTCCGTGATGAGTTAACTAACGCAAACAGTCATGCGTGTTGATCGTATAGTAAGGCATGTAATTCGCCAGAATCTCTGTTAGGCTTGTCCGCGACAATGGGGTTAGTTTATATGCTGATTTATACTGACGTTTTTTTATCTGCGTTTTTATGTTGACTTTATCCAAGTCATTTTAGAATACTTCAAAGTAATCTGAGTACATAAGCCTGTTCACTATGGCATCTCTAAAATAATTCTTGTAGAAGTTGATAAGCTGGTTCACCATAACACGGATGAAAGCATCATCTCGCTCTATTTCTATACATCTAAGTTCTTTAAAGGTGTAAATGACAAAGTGACATTGTTTCATATTGGTGCAAAGTAACTGCCCCTGGACTTGATAGTAGTAGTCATTATTATGGTTAAGGGTAACTAAACCCATCGTCGAATTTTTCAAGGTAGGGCACTGTAATATGGTCAATGACTTTATCTCTGCTTGCGTAAGGGCATTTGATTTCGAGTAATGTATCACTATTGATGATCCGATCTGGTGATGCTGCAAGAACTGGGTGCTCTTCGTAAGCAAAGAGTCCACACTCATGACTCTTGACAGTAAACAGTTTTTCAAACTGTTCTGCTGCCACTGACTCGAACCTTCTCCCATGCATAATGGCAGGACATAGAATGTCCTTGCTGTGGCTTAAAGACCTAGCAAGTCTGTCCATATCGGTTCTGCTAGTAGCCTTACAAATTCTACCAAAATTTGAAGCTGTAAGCCTCTTTTGCCTTTCTGCCCGCCATAATTTGTTTCTGCCCTGTCCTCTGGTGTCATTTTCTAATTTAATAATCTCTGCTTATCTTCAGTGATGGACGATATCTGTAAAATCGATACATTTCTAAAAACCAATTGTTTAAACTGATATTATACCAATAAAAATTTCTCGCAGTTCTGGGCGATGTAGTACATAAATTAACAATTTTTTCTTCATGTAAACAGTATTTAGACTACCTAGTAAAATCACAGTCAAATAAACTATGAAATATTCAAACTAAAAGATTTGTGTGGTAATTGATTACTCTATAGTCAAGTGATGTTGTATATTTTCAACTAATATTTACCATTGATTTTTTTAAGAACTCGTCTACATCACTCAGCTCGAGGTAGTCATGGTCTAGTGTAATGGCAAGCGGGTTTGCTGGACAAAACAGCTGCATTACGGGCATGTTTTTATCTATCTGGAAGAAGTTTATGGCACACATTGTAATATTGATTTACTATATTTACTCCAAAAAACAGCACCTTCATAACGATTTCTAGTGAGATAGATGAATTTATATTAGGTCTGTGAATGTGCCAAGCCTTTGGTAACCTATGTCACAACAACATTTAAAAAACACAAATATAAACGGGCACCTGATAGTTTACACAGAGGTTACGAATGTAATCTATCTTTCCTTCCTGATTTCTGTGCTCCTGTGGCCTTGGATCAAAATCGAAATGTCCCTTTCCTCTGAGTTTTTGTATATCAGAAGATTTAATAGGACTTCCGTTATAGGCCTTTGCTCTATGGAAACTCTGTAGTACCTAGAGAATAATGTACTGTACGTGACTGTACCAGTTCAGTTTAGTTTGTTTAACCACATTTTCTGTGCTTCAGTTTAATCATGTGTGTTACAGATTTTTGTAACTTGCACTCTAAAGAGTTATTCTGACCATCCCTGGGAGTGATTGCAAGAATCAAACTTAATTACCTGCGTGCATGTCTGCTCAGTAATTATTTCGGCATCTCCAAGAAAACGGCATATCCCGTACAGCAGAACCACAACGTGTTTACAGTGGGCAGTAGGCCCTTGACCGGCACCGCACTCACACTGAGCCTCTAAAACCACGCCACTGGTGTTAAGGCATGCATCAACTTTGTAGACAACTTGTTTTTTCATTTCGGCCCAGACAACAGATGTAAAATATATTTTATCGTTGTCTTTGCTCACTCTGACATAGCGAAGGAACCTGAAAATCAAGTAATTTATATACGCTATGTTTGCTCTATATGTTTATAAATATAATGGGAAATTTTCGGTGTTTCCCGAGAGAAAATCCTTTCCGTGTATTGGGCCAATATGTGAAAGGCATATGAGGGCCTCCATCTCTCCTTTCCCACCAGCTATAAACATTTATATCTGCTCTACCCCTTACGCAAGTATAATTCAATTTACTGTCGCAACAAACCTACGAACTATTGCAATTTGTCACATGATAATTGTGCATAATGGTTTGATATCTGGAAAGGTTACATCACTTGCCTTTGACGATAAAGGTCTTTGCATTTATTCTCTAGGCATTTGTTAAAGAGAAGTAAATATGCTCCAATTTTCTCTTCTGACAGTGGTGGTATGTCAGCTAACATTCCAGCATGAATATCCATAAATCTGTCATAGTTTGGCAGATCCATGGAGTATTCTGCTTGTAGTGGGCTGGCGGTTTGCTGGTTTTTCTTGTAAAATTCCAACCTATTAATTATGACAGCATAAATATTATTGTGCGCGGATTACGTACATGCTTGCCTTAGACCTGAACACAATAATAGTGTACGTGTTACCAGTACTAACTAATTAAAATTGCCAGGCAGTTGCATCAGTTTTCACGTTTTAATTGTCTCCAACGGGAACAGCTTAAAAATGTTACTCGTATCTTTAAAATTGCCAATATATATGTATAGCCACACAATAACCTAACAAATATGGCTATATTTAAAATTAATGCCGAGAAGACAACATGTTACGTAACTCAAGCTTCGTAAGTTGCCTAGTCTCACTGACACTGACACTGAGACTATCTGCATGGGTACGTCAGTATCTTGCCATCTGGCATCTGGGATTGGGGTACAAACGTGACAGTTACCTTGCAATCAAATCTGCCTTTCGGCCTGAAACCTTGGCGTCATACTTCTTAAGTTCTTCCTTTAATGCCTTAATAGTAAAATAATTGTATGCTGACATGTTTATAGTAGTATATCGGAATGTAAAAATGTAAATAAAGGGCGTCTGCACGTACGAACAGTACAGTGACAAAGGCATAGGTCAAAGGTCAAGACTCACTTGCCTATCAGCGCCACTCAGCGGATTAGTTCTGCCGGTTCCCCATTGTTGACCAGTGCAAGTATAGAGGGTTCCGCGACGTGCACTAAAAATAGCAATATTACCTACAATCCCGTGCCGCCGGCCATCCTGGTAGTCGGAATTGCGAACACGTGTTACCGATGTGTGCAATCTAGCGATTTTACATCGATAGATTGTACATTCGATAGTGTTATTATAGTAATCTATATTAGCAGTAAGTGGATCCCGGTTTTGCAGACAGGTTTACCAGTAGTGGGACGGTTTACCTAGGATATTCAAACCTATTGTGCATTTTTTGATAAAAGCACCAATTTTGGCCCAGAGGTAGACCAATATATTATGAACAAATTTAAATGTGGAGCCGTTGCCCAACTGCCCCCTGGCGGCCGTGGCAGCCATTTTCCAAAATGGCCTCCAGCAGACACCCGAAAGACACACAGAAGTTGGATAAAGTTTGCTGCTGAAGGTTTTAGTGAATGGTTATTGAATGATTTGAATCAAGTCATGCCAGATAGCTCTTAGTCACATTTTGGGAGATGCTGCTAATATTAATTAACGTATTTAGGCTAATTGCAGATGAAATGGCGATAAGGAAACCCATGATCAGGCATCAAATGCTGACATTCCTTGTGAATAGGCTAGATTCATTTAAGTTACAGAAATGTTATCTGCCCTTCTTGCTCTGTCTGTTAATAGCTATTCATGGACACTGCCCACGCCAATTAAGATGCCAATTAACAAAATTATTAACACAATTAGGCTAATTACATAGATAATACAACAATAATAACAGAACCAGATAGTGATCATTATGGTGGCTTGCTCTCATCAGATCAATCCTGGGCAAGTCAAATGTTATACTTCTGTGGTCAAGGGACACAACTATCATGTTAATTAACACATAATATGCTAAATGCAATATACAGATAAGTTCAGTTTTACAGTACCTGTGTACTGTCTGGAACAGTTAAGAATCTTCATCTTAAGTTTGCGCGTTCAGTTCTAAGAGCACTCTCCCGCGAAACATGGTGGAAATGCCGACGACACACCCTGAAATAGCCCAGGATTCCGAGCTGGGAACTTCACCGTCCAGAAGACGAACAGGTCGTTCTCCGCCATCCCCGTCGATCGGGCTTACGAGCAGAACAATGCTGCCATCAAAGAAGACGGAGGTGCAGTGGGCCTGACTGACAACCCCAGCGCTCTACGACGGTGGATGGTGGCAGGATCAGGTTGCCACGCTCATCGAACAGTTCCACGATGAAACTGACCCGGGAACAGACCACAAGACACAAGGCACCATGACCAGTCAGCAAGTGTGCAGACTGCTTTCCTGAAAGATGTACAGTCGATGGTCAACGTAATGGAAGACTTGGAGAATCCATTTGTTGAGGAAGTGAGTCAAGATCTGCGGGTACTCGACACCAAGGAGATCGCACCACCTGGAGCTGTAGACGCCCTCCGTCATGCACACGAAGTGGGTCAGCTGCAGTTGGACAACATCGTCAAAGAACGCTTGGTGGAGATAACGGAACCCATAGGAGATGCCATCCAAAGAAACAAGCTAAAAATCTTCGGTCAGCCTGCTTCAAAACCTCCGGGAAAGGGCAATCAGCAAATAAAATCCCTCAAGAATAACGCGGACCTTTTGTCTCGTCTGTATATCGGGTGCCAAAACCGGGATGGAAATCTAGAGCAATTCTTCTAACATGAAAACCAAGCCTGCCCCTGCACTATCAGGCTGGGTGTCAAGAGTGATCTTCTCGCTTGTCTAGAAGACCTCAGTCAGCCCAAGTTTGAGGTTCCTCCAACCAGCTGCATTGTGCTAGATGGAGCGGTCATCATCCAAAGGCTGAAGCCAGCTACAGCAAAAAGCTTCAACGAGTATGCACAGCAGGTCTTTGTGCCCTACATACTCTCAAAACTCCATCAAGCCACGCGACTGGACCTGGTGTGGGACCGCTACAATACAGACTCGTTGAAGGGTACAGCAAGAGCCAAGCGCGGAAAAGGGGTGAGAAGACGGGTGGTGGGTGGTGCAACGATCCCCGGGAACTGGAACAGCTTCCTCAGAGTCGACGAGAACAAGAAAGAGCTGTTCAGCTTCCTCTCTGGCGTCCTCCACGACTCATTCCAGCTTGCAGACAAGGAGCTGGTCATCACTGAAGGAGATGATGTCTTGCCCTGGCTCCTTGCAACCACGAAGAAGCCGACAGCCGCATGATGTTGCATGCCGCCCACGCTGCTCACAATGACCACAAGAAGATCCTCATCCGCACAGTTGACACTGATGTTGTTGTCCTGGCAGTGGCTCTGGCACGCACCCTGGAGGAGGAAGCCGAAGTGTGGGTGTCCTTCGGCAAGGGCAAGGCTTTCCAGTTTTTGGCAGCCCATGAGATGGCGCGCGCTCTGGGCCCTGAGAAAGCACAGGCACTACCGATGTTTCATACTTTGACGGGCTGCGACATGGTCTCCTGCTTCGCCGGACATGGCAAGAGGACAGCATGGGCAGTGTGGACAGCTCTCCCTCAGCTGACCCAGACACTCACTGACCTCTCCACTGCACTAGATCATATTGATGAAGATGCCATGCACACCATCGAAAGTTTCGTCATCCTGCTTTACGACAGAACAAGCACCGCAACCGATATCGACAAGGCACGCCGCAAACTGTTTGCAAAGAAGAGCAATGTCCTGCTGATCCCACCGACAGGTGCAGCCCTGAAGCAGCACGTCCGACGAGCAATATACCAGGGCGGACATGTCTGGGGTCAGGCCCTGGTTCCTGCACCAACATTGCCATCACCAACCGACTGGGGTTGGATCAAGAACAGAAACATGTACGAACCTCTCTGGACAACGCTCCCCAAGGCATCCAAGGTCTGCCGAGAGCTTATCTCCTGCAAATGCCAGAAGGGCTGCATCAAGAGGTGCAAGTGCAAGAAGGCCAGTCTGGAATGCACACCACTGTGTGCTTGCGACGGGGAGTGCTCTCAGAACTAAACTCGCAAACTTAAGATGAAGATTCTGAACTGTTCCAGACAGTACACAGGTACTGTAAAACAGTGAACTTATCTGCATATTGCATTTAGCAGATTATGTGTTAATTAACATGATAATTAAATGTAGTAGTGTCCCTTGACCACAGAAGTATAACATTTGTCTTGCCCAGGATTGATCTGATGAGAGCAAGCCATCATAATTATCACTATCTGGTTCTGTTATTGTTGTTGTATTATCGATGTAATTAAACTAATTGTGTTAATAATTTTGTTAATTGGCCTCTTAATTGGCGTGGGCAGTGTCCATGAATAGCTATTGACAGACAAAGGAAGGTCAGATAACATTTTCACAACTTACCGATACTGCTGGAAAGGAAGCCGGTTGTAGGCTGGAATACCCACCCAAGCAACAGCAAGACATCATTGATCAGCAGCAAAAACAAATTGATAGCCTGCTGAAGGCTGTGCGTTTCAAGACCGAGAAACCCAACAGCAATGTGTGCTGGCTATGCAGTTCCCCGGAGCATTTTAAACGTGACTGTCCGAATCGAATGAGTGCCAACAGACCAGCTCAGAAGAGGTGGGAAAACTAGAGAAGCCTGCAATGGAGAGTCTCACTGCGGGTGGAATTGACAAAGGCTCACTCTTGTATAGAGCGATAGGAACTTGTCCAGAGTCCGTGGTATTGCTGAATGGTGTAGAAATCCGATGTCTAGTTGATACAGGAGCGCAGGTGTCAACGGTTACGGAATCCTTCTATAGAAAACATTTCGTGGGAGGGGGATTAGCCGAGGTGTTGGATTTCATACGGGTAAAAGCAGCCAATGGGAAGGATCTACCTATTTTAGGCTACGTTGAATTCGCTATGACAGGTTTCCACCAGGATTTTACAGATCTTGGGTTCCTTGTCGTCAAAGATCCGGAGGATGACCATACGAGTATGAGGAAGAATCAGGTCCCAGGTGTTTTAGGTTCGAACGTGTTTAGGGACATGAAGTTGAACTCGGATAGTACAAGGGTTCCAACAGAATGGCGGACTGTGTTAGCTTTGTATGAACAAATATGTGTAGAAAGACAAAAAGATGAGATTGGTCGGGTGAGAGTAGCTGGTCATGCCCCAGTGCTAGTACCGGCTTGGTCTATACAGATTTTTGAAGGATCAGTGATGCGAGCAAAAGACTCTTATACCGCACTGGTTGAAGAACTAGATGATGGTGTAGTCCCCTTGCAGAAAGGACTCGTACTTGGACCATCCTTAGTAACTGTAACAGGGAAGGGGAGTGTCCCGATTCAGGTGGCCAACTTTACGAATAGTGATATTTACCTCAAGCCGAGAACTCCTATTGCTAATTTGAAACGAGCTTTGCTGGAACCACAAGTTGAAGTGGTGGAAGTCAGTGCCTGTGAAATACAAGTCCGGGACATTTCAGATACAGCTGTGTCTGATGAAATTACGAAGCGGTTGCTGGACAAGATGGACATCGGTAGCAATCTTGGAGACGAATATCACACTAAGCTTGCAGAGGTTATCTCAAAACACAGGTCGACATTTAGTCAGTCCGACGAAGACATAGGGTTTTGCGACGTTATTGAACACAAGATAGCCACTACGGATGATATACCAGTCAAGGCTGCGCATCGTCGAATTCCTCCACAGCAATGAGATGAAGTGAGGGAATATTTGTCGAAGTCTCTTGATACAGGAATCATCCGTGAATCATCAAGTCCGTACGCATCTCCTGTCGTATTGGTCAGCAAGAGTAATGGAAAGCTGAGACTATGCTGTGATTACAGGGCCCTCAATGCAAAGACACGCAAGGATGCATACCCACTTCCAAGAATCGAAGAAGCTCTTGATGTCCTGAAAGGAGCCAGATACATTTGTAGCTTGGATTTGGCGCATGGCTTCAACCAAATCCCAGTTGCAGAAGCAGACATTGAGAAGACCGCGTTCAGGGTTGGTACAGGGGGACTATATGACAACACCCAGATGCCATTTGGACTCACAGAAGCACCCGCAACGTTCACGAGGTTAATGGACATGATATTCGGGGACCAAAACTTTCAAACACTAATTGTCTTCATGGATGACATCTTGGTGTTTGGGGCTACAGAGGAAGAGGTTCTTGGAAGACTTGACATGGTTCTGACAAGGCTATCCACATTCAACCTGAATGTCCGTCCTGAGAAATGTCAGCTATTCAAGGAAAAGCTTCGGTATCTGGGCCACTGGATTTCGCAGGAGGGAATTCTCCCAGATCCAGAAAAGATAAGGGCTGTTATCAAATGGGAAATTCCTAGAACAGAGATGGAACTAAGAGGATTCTTGGGACTCGCAGGTTATTATCGGAGATTCGTAAAGGGATTTCCAAAAGTTGCTTCCCCATCACACGCACTCCTACAGGAAAGTGACTGTCAGAAGAAACGAAAAGAACGAGGGAAGATCTCTAGAGGTGTTGGGATGGGTGCTTGGAATGCCGCATGTGATGGTGCCTTTCAGGAACTGAAAGCCAACTTACTTCCGCTCCGATTCTTGGGTTTCCCGACTTCAACAAGCCCTACATTTTTGAAGTGGATGCTAGCTACCTAGGACTTGGAGCTGTGTTATCTCAGGAACAGGAGCAAGGAAAGGTCATCCTTAGTTATGCCAGCAGCTCGCTACGGCCAAATGAGAGGAACATGCAGAACTATAGCAGCATGAAGCTGGAGCTGCTAGCCCTCAAGTGGGCAGTAACTGAGAAGTTCAGAGACTTGTTGTTTGGGACAAAGTGCTTGGTTTACACTGATAATGATCTGCTAAGCTATGTGCAACCAACGGCAAAGCTGGGAGCTACAGAGATGAGGTGGGTGGGCGAGTTGGGACAGTTTAACCTCACCATTCGCCACAGGTCGGGCAAACAGAACAAAAATGCAGATTCTCTGAGTAGGAAAACATGGCACGGAGAAGAGGCAGCACGTCTGGAAAAAGCCAGTGTTCAGACAACAATTCCCTTCCGTGACTCTACACAGTTGCCGGGAGATTTGAGATCCACAATCCAGGAGATGTCTATCCGTGTATGGGAAGAGGAGCTGCACACAACAATCAGGAGACAAAGTCCTCTCCTTGTAACCTCCATGCCCATGCTGTCAGCTGAAAATCTGTCCAAACTTCAACTAGAGGATCGCTGCATTAGCCGGTTCATGACCTACTGGGATAGGAACGTTAAACCGTCCAAGCGGCAGGCAAATAGAGGACACCCTGGTACAAGAAGGTTATTCGCCTACTGGAAGCAGATTGTAGAAGATGATGTACTTTACCGTCGAATTGTTCAGGATGGAACTGTGGTTAAGCAGATCTTATTGCCTGAAACTTTGAAAGACAAGGTTCAAAAAGCAGTACACGATGATCATGGAAATCAAGGTTATGAGAGAACGTACTCTCTTTTGCACAGTCGTTGCATGTGGCCATACATGGCAAGAGATGTAAACGAGTATTGCGCGAAGTGTCCCAGATGTGTTTTGGGAAAACATGGAGAACAAGTGAGACCGACAATTGGATCGATCATTGCAAAGAGACCGTTAGAAATACTAGCTATAGATTTCATTCTTCTCGAGCCGCGCACCAACAACATTGAGAATGTGCTAGTGATGACCGACGTGTATACCAAATTCGCACAGGCCATACCACCAAGAGATCAGACTGCCAAGAGAGTTGCGCAAACTATGGCGAGGGAATGGTTTGTTTACTATGGAGTACCTCTAAGAATACAAAGCGACCAAGGACGCAATTTTGAAAGTAGGCTAATCCATGAGTTGTGTAATATCTATGGAATCTTCAAAACCAAAAACACTCCGTATCACCCACAATGGAACAGAAACTGTGAACGCTTCAACAGGACCCTTCACAATTTGTTGCGTACTCTCCCCCCGGAGAAAAAGAAAAAGTGGCCGGACATGCTACCAGAACTTGTGTGTGCTTACAACTCTACACCTCACGCAACCCCAGGGTATTCCCCACATTACCTGTTCTTCAGACGAGAACCAAAGTTACCAATAGACATGTTGTTAGGCAACACTGATAAAGTGCCACAGGAGGAGTGGACAGCGGAGCATGGCAGAAAACTGCAAGATGTCTACAGATTGGTTTCGGAGAGGACGGAGAGGGAGGCTCTCAAACGAAGGGATCGATCAAATCAGAATGCCATCGACAAAGATCTTGCAGTGGGTGGACGCGTATTTATCAGGAATCACCCCTTGGGCAGAAACAAGATAGGAGACGTTTGGGGGTCCAAACCGTATAGAGTGGCGGAAAGAAAGGACTTCAACGAGTATGTTATTGAACCACTCGTCGGAGACGGGCCAAGCAGGACAGTACACAGGAAGGAATTGCTCGACGCAAAGACACTTGTGGCTGACATCCACGGAGTACTAGAACAAAGATGCAGGGTGCCAAGGAGGCGGCGGGTGAGGGAGTGTGATGGAGAGGAGAGTGATGGAGATCTGGGCGAGTACTTGTATCCACTAGAGGAGGATATCCTGGATGTGCAGGGGGAGGCGGTACAGCCTAGCTGTGACATAGCAGGCGGTGCGGGCACTGCAGGGCCCGAGGAGAGTGCCTCAGGGGTGCCGGCGTTGTGCACCAAAGATGCACGTCAGGATTCTTCCGATCGGGTCGAAGAAGTTGACAGTACTACTTCATTCGAAGCAGGGGAGCCCAGTTTGGACCATGCCAGACTGGATCAAATGGAAGAAGCAATGGACAGTGGTACTTCATCCGAAGAGGGGGAGCTGGATGACACACCACTACGTAGAACACGTAGGGTGACAGCTGGGATGCACTCAAACCCTCACAAATTACCCAGACCGGTCGTACAACAGGATATGTCATGTGTCTCGCCGACACTAGTCAGTGCATCTGTAATAGAAAATATCAGCAAAACTCAATTATTGTTGGTAGAACTGCTGTGTAAGACTGTTAGGGAATGATTGGACTGAAACAGGTTGATTGAAAAATGCACTTGAGGTGCCTGCTTTATAATCAAAATGTTGCGTCGATGGACTGAGACGCGGACAATCGGTATGTTCTCTGAGATGGATGTCAGTTGCGTTTGATTACTCTAAATGGTGCACAATGTGCGGTCACCGGTTTCAGTTTTTGTGTCTGACAAGCCAATAATTGCGTGTTTTATAGCGAAGAGTTGTCAGGGACGCCAACTCCAAGCAGGGGAGTGTAAAGTAGTATCAGAGACGTACACTTCAATCCCAGTATTATTGTTTACATAACATTAAGGAAATAGCCGATCGGTACCGGAAGTACCAGAGTGGATACCAGTTGTGTGTTATGTTTGCTAGACCAGTATTACTTTCTAGTTTGGAGGTCAGAATATTATTATATTATTATTTGTATTCACTGATTTTGTGAGCTGGTATATACGTTATAGACGTTTTTGATGCCTGCATATATGTTTTGGGTAAAATACTGGATCTGTCAGCGGCCTTTTTGCGACGCCATCTTGCACGTGTAGAACTTGCCATTTTGTTACGACTGGCACAGATTACACAATCTAAACGCCTCAGCCTGCGGTGAGTGTATTTTCTATAATTGTATAGCTCATAAGGTTCAATAATCACCCGGCAATACGAATTGGCAGAGATCTTTCACTGTTACGCATTGTAAATTGTTGAATTCTCCGATCGAATGACGCTTGGTAGAAACATGAGAATTCACAATCTCGTTTTGGTCATGCATGTCGTCTGCTCGTGTGGGTTGTGTTGTGGAACTATATGTGGATGTAAATAGAATATATTCTTAGGTTGGCTATTCATGACATGCACCGGTATTCCAAACAGACAAACTGACTATTTACCACGTCTTGAGTAATTGTATGTTGTACCCATGTTTTAGTTAGAATGCAATGTACTAGTGCAGTAGCAATTGGTAGCAATGATGCCAATGTTGATCCTTATGTACCGCAGATGCTTTCTGCCACATACGAATGTTTTTGAATGGAATGTTGCGTACTTTGAGGCTACGGTTACATATTTGTAATAACCACATTAATGGAAATGGTGGACAAACCGTTGTTTCAATTTGTATTGTATAGGCACTCCTGATACCGCTGGGAAGGAAGCCGGTTGTAGGCTGGAGTACCCACCCGGAGTAGTCGGGGGTGAGTGGTTACCTTAGTGGTTACCATGGTAATATTACATATTAAAGTCTGTTTAGTTAATGTAAGATTAATTGTCAATAATACACACATACACATATATACACACGCACTGTTTATGTATGCCCCACAATTGCGTTGTATTACGATATATAGCGGGTTCACACACCCTGGGTTATCGATTATTAATCATCGTGCTGTTACTGTTACCATGCAGTTATGTATCGTATTTCATGCCTGACCTTGGCGTTTCCAGACGTAGTAATACATACCTTAAATGGACAGTAGCCTCGAGGATTTTACTGCATACAACTGTACTTACTGTATAACAAATCGTCCATACCCACACGTATTTGTTACCAGATACCTAATTTAATTGTTATAATTAATTACACATCAACGCTACGAAATTTGAACAGTGCCATGACACCCGCGACCGTGCTGCCACCCCGAAAAAGTCGAGTATTTGACAATTTATTTTGCACGTTACAGACCGAGGACTAATCACAAACGTGCAATTATATTTATACCTAAATGCTATTTAACCGAACGATATTCATTTTAGGGCAAATTTATCCATATTATAACTGAAACTATATGTCGTTTATAAGATATTACAATCATTTAGCTTTTAAATGAATAAATAAGAAACATCCTCGGTCTGTAGCCCTTGGCTGGAAAGTGGTTTTGCACAACTTATCAGATCGTGCGCTTTGAGTGGCGCCACCGTCGTTGTAATCAAACTGTAGTCGTTAGTTTTAAAACATTAAAAAAAAATATTTCTAATGGTGATTGAACCATGAAACTCTTTATGTAGCGTAATTATAACCTAAATTAGCTGAAAATAACCCTAGAACCTAGAGTACACTCTCCCTTTAAGGTGGATTACATGGTTAATAATCTCTACATAGTTATGATACTTTCTGACATGTATTGAGTATAGTCCATGTGAAATTGATATAGCGACTGGTTGTAATGCTGTCATTCGCTTGAGTCAGCACACTACAATGTGATTCCTGTTTGCTGTGTTAATAGGTTCTGCTTTTGCACCTAAATAAAGTGCTGTCCCGTCTCTCGCCTCTGGTGCAGTGTCGGGTTCTCTTCGGGTCTCATGTTGTTTGTCGCTGACACCCAGCTGCCCGTCGTCCATTGTAGTGGTGTCCTGTTGGTTTGCTGCTTCTGATGTCTCTCGGAGGTGTCTGCGATTGCGGCGATACAGCCGACCTCCGCTGCAGATGACGTAGGATCTGGGTCTCCCATAGTGCTTTACCACCGTCCCCGATTTCCAAGACTTGGAGCCTGGAAGAGGGTTCATGTGTATGCGGTCACCTTGTTCTAGTGGTTTTGGCTCCTTCACACCTCTCCTAAGGTCATAATAAACCTTTCGTTTTGCCTTCTCTTTATTGAAGTGTTCTTTCACTACTATAGCGAATTGTGTATTCTGGGTTTTAGGATTTCCGTAGAGGCAGGCAAAGTATTCCTGGGGCGCCTGCCCATCAGAAGTTGAGCTGGGGATAATTTAATTCCCTCCAACGGTGTAGTTCGGTAGTCTAGTAGAGTTAAGTATTTGTCCTCTGCCTTGCTCATCCGACACTTACTCTTCGCATGTCAGCGGAAAGTACATTTCATGGTCCTTTCAATAAAGCCATAAAAATGCTAGGTCACCGCTGAAACAAAAATTTTTTGCAATCGCTCCGTCAGACCATGTCCTCAGAAAATGTCTAAAATCTGCCATGTGCCCCATTGACCTTTGACCTATGACCTCCAATTTCGGCACAGTGATGGCTTTTCCTACCATGATGCTATACACCGACTATCGACCGAATTTCCTCCCTATACCTTAAGTTAAGGAGTGAATGTTCCCCCTTCTTTTACACCTCTTGACGTTTGACCTTTGACCCCCCAGCTTCGACATCCCAACTCGTTTTGACGATCCCCCCCGATGTGCCGAATATCGTGACCGTACGTCGAGTGGTTAAGATTTGTGCCCAACTGTTGACGGACGGACGGCCGGACGGACGGACGATCATGCGATTCTACAAGCTGCATCTGACTACGTCAGATGAGCTAAAAAATGGGAAAGGTATGACCAGTAAGATATGACCACCATGTTAAATTTTCCTGAATTGAAACATATAGGCATATCTTTCAATATTGTTTATAGCGTGGTGGCAACGAAGGGCTATAGCACTCGAGAGCTAATCTCAATATAACAATAATAAAACATGTAGAACTAGAGCACTCGGAGAGCACAGACCTCCGCCAAGGCAGCTGAATTCTCTCAATGTGAAATTTTTTATTAATTAATTAATTAATTAAGTGGAAAAATTAATTAATTAATTAATTAAATAATTAATTGGATCCGGATTAGTGCGAGCGTGCAGGTGGGGGAGGACGTACTGTGGTTGCCCCTTAGCCTGTGGTTGCGTGTTTGTAAGTCTACATGCAGCCAGCGCACCTAGCGGAAGTGAACTGAAACGTGCATGTTAACAAACCCACAAACACACAAACCAACACTCAAACACACGCCGGTGAAAACATAACCCCCGCCAAGCCCCTGGTGGAGGTAATGAATGCCGGTGATTATGGCCAAGTACCTGGTACCAGGTACTGGTACCTCGTACTAGAGACACCTGGCCTCGATTATTTACCAATTACCAGCTGAGCGTTGCCACTGGCATTGTCCTATTATAATTATACTGCTCGGTAGCGATAAATGCTGTCAATGATAACAGTTGTTTTTATATCTAGACTGCATGGAATACGCAAGAAAACTACTGCAAACCTCAAAATGAGCTATAATAACTAATGTTTATAAGCTATTTTCGATATTACACTTACTTAAAAGTGCTAGTATAGTCGTCCTCTCTGAAGTGATCGCTGCAGACTTTAGAATGCATCATCGGTTTCCACAAATTTTCCGTGGTGTCCTTAACTCTCCTCACAGCAACCCTCCATTTGTAGTTCAGATTCGGGTTCGCTGGAAACTTATGACAAGCTTTAGCCGATTTACAACCAGGAACACAACAGTATGAAGGCATTTTAACTTGGTTATATCGCTATGATGATAGGATCGGCTATGCCTGATTCCTGTATCTTTCCAACTGACCGGTTCGTTGCGCAATCGTTGTAACACCTTTGCTCACGCTGCGCCACCTGCTGAAAAAGCTAGCGGCTAACCCCATTAAACTGTTCCCTTAGGATTGAATCTGTTGTATTTATTTTTCTTCCATCATAAAGTACAATCTCCTGCATTGTTTTATTGGTATAATTTCGGTTCTCAAGACTAAGAAAATAAGCTGTTGATTTTTCTCATACCACTGTGCTCTAGATCTAACAGCTATGCCTTCAGTTTTTTTAATTCTCTCAATTTTTATAACTCATTGTTCAGTTTTTCTAATCTTTCAATGTTGTCGATATTAGCTATTAGGATTATGTTTTATAGCTTTTTCTATTTCTGATATTTCTTTCTCCGGCTGCTTTTCTTCTTTAATATTTTCCCTTTTAACCCTAGCCGAATACGGTATAGTGAGGCCTCTTATTTCCAGCAATAAAGTTTCCCAAAATAGCTGGTCATTTATAGTCAATTGAATTTTGGAGTTTGGACATGAAGATACAAAATCGGGGTTATAGGGCGTGTCTGCATAAAACTGTTTCATATCCTGAATTTTTTTTTTTACCATTCCTATATATGTTGTATCCTTCAATAAAGTATTATTAAGTTTCCAATATCCTCGACCTCTCGTATGATTTGATACTGATATTTCTATTCTAACACTGGCATGATCTGACTTGTATTTTGGTTGTATTTCCGAGGAAGTTATCACTGCCATAATGTCCTCAGTACATACAAAATTATCTAAACAGAATATATACTGGGGTAATTACCCCTAAATACATTTCGAGATAGGTACCAGCCTATAAATATTTGCGTCACCTAACTGCACTAACACGCGCAGTTTTGTTGGACGGTTTGAACATTCCATTGGCGCGAATCTGAAGATTGAGCACCAGCACAACACGTAACAATGATAACGTTATGAGACGGCAGCGCCCTCGGATATAAACGGGGCTTCCAGGGATGTAGTCAACCCGGCTATGTAAGAATAATAAGCGCCAAATATAAGTCAGTGCAATCAACAGAATCTTCACGGAATACTGATCAACACACGGCCCATGTCTCTATACTGGGGTAATTACCCTTAAATACATTTCGAGATAGGTACCAGTCTATAAATATTTCCGTCACCTAACTACGCGCACTGTTTTGTGGGACGGTTTAAACATTTCATTGGCGCGAATCTGAAGATTGCAAGTGCACGTTTGTACATTGACCGGCGAGTCTAAATTTGTCTGAATTTATTTTTCGATTTATTTCAGAAATCACCATTTTAAGGTTAACCTCACGTTGTTTCTTTTAATTGGTGCACTATACATTTTGACACATTCGTATTTTCACAGGTACTATTCGTACCTGCTCTCTGCTTCTCTTAATATCTGGTAAAAAATTACCACTCATCTATTTAGCAGCTTTTTATTCATTGATCTGAATAAATTGACATACATAAAATAGACAACTGGACCTGCTCTATGGAGCACATCCTACTACTGCTCATAGGGTCTATGTCCCCCAGGGTACTGCCGGAACGGACCCTGGGTACGGTCCGGTATACCGGAACGTACCCTGGTCACTATTTGATATGGTTAGGGTTAGGATTAGGGTTAGGGTTAGGATTAGGGTTCGGGTTCGGGTTAGGGAGTAGGCGTAGGCGACTCCCTAGACTCGTTATTGGAGTAGACAAGGTACGGTTCGGCATATTAGATAGTACCAGGGTACGTTCCGGTATACCGGACCGTACCCAGGGTACGTTCCGGCAGTACCCCGGGGGACATAGACCCTCTCAGCCCTACTACTATGTGCCTCACTATCCTATTCATATCCAGCTCGCGTATTGTTCGATGCTATATAGGCTTAAGCTATAGTCACACCAAGCTCCCGGACCGGGCCGGACGCTGCCGGACTGATCCGGGGAGAGATCCTTATTGGGTCCTGGACGGTCCTGGGCGGTCCGGCCCGGTCCGAGGTGGTCCTTGATGGTCCTGCGTATTCCGGGATATCGCCCCGGAAGTTTTAAACTGTTTACAATTTCCGGGGTGATCCGGGACGGTCTGGGAAGTTTTCCCCATCCAGGGTGGTCCTGGACGGTCCGTGGCGCGTCCGTGTTAGGTCCGGGACAGTCCGTAGTGGCACCGTTTTGAACCGGGCCTATCCGTGGCCATCCATGTCGTTTTTGTCGGCCACGGATCACTACGGATCAAGTTGGACCCAACACGAATGGGAGCACGGATGGGCCAGGAGGGGGCCGGACCAGGCCGGATCAGGTCCGTGGCGTCCGAGGCAGTCCGGGGCGGTCCGTAGTGACTCCGTGCTGGGGCCGGCTTCATCCGGGCTCAATCCAAGATGGTCCGTGGCGCTGCCGTGCTGGTCCGGCCGATGATGCTTTTTTTCGACCGTCTCGTAATCTTTTCACCCGGATCGCCACGGATTATAAATTTTACGGTCCGGGGAGATCCTGCCCCATCCGCGGTAATCCGTGGACAGTCCGGCCCCAGTGTGACTGAGGCTTTAGTGATAAATGATTTACAATTATTGATTAGTGGCAGACTAGGAGACTGGTGAGAAAGCAAGGGAGACCTACTAATTATAGATGTCTATATAAAAACAATTCAAACTTCAAAGTTCACCGTGCAGAAATACAGTAATCCCTCTGTAATCGCATGGGCTACATTCCTGGCAAATGCTGCCACTAAAGAAACCGTGATTGGTGAATAACAATGTTTAATGGTAAATATGTGGCTAGTTGACTAAAGGAGTACTAATGTTGCTGACAATATTATGACAATTTAGAAATTGCTGATGTTCCAGCAGCAACATTTGTTTGTATAGTTGCAAAACGTTCGTGAATTGCTCTGATATTATCATCGACTCATTAATGCCACACTAGCCTTGCTACTGATACTAAACGTTCATGATTCACGTGAAAAACCGGTTATAACCACATCTAGTTCTTTTTTAAAAGATTAGAGCAGAATTTTGCTCTGCCATTTCACAGTTATTGCCTCATTACCAGCACTTAGGTGATGTTTTGGTGGTTTGGTGAAGGGCCAAGTATGGTAATAGTATGAATGCATTAAGCCTGACTGTGACAGCAACGATGCGAGATGTGCATACAGATTTTCCTAGCATGGTAATCACCCAATCATGCACCACCTATGGCCCTCATTGTCTCGTGGGCTTGTGATGTCTGTAAACACAGTTCAACTTAATGTAAACAAAAAAGAAACAACCCAGATAGCATGCTTACGTTGAGCCAACGTTGGCATTTGGTTGGCACGGTCACGGTTGCCAATATGACGTTGGGCCAACGTTGGCACGGTCATGGTTGGCATGTGGTTGGCAATATGACGTTGGGCCAACGTTAGCGTATGGTTGGCATGGTCACGGTTGGCAAGTGGTTGGCTGCATGCCGTTGGGCCAACGTTGGCGTATGGTTGGTCCAACCATACGCAACGTTGGCCCAACGTCATGCAGCCAACCATTTCCAACTAGCATCATCATGATGCTAATTGGAAATGGTTGGCTGCATGACGTTGGGCCAACGTTGGCGTATGGTTGGCATGGTCACGGTTGGCAAATGGTTGGCTGCATGACGTTGAGCCAACGTTGCCGTATGATTGCATATGATACTAGTTACAAAGAATGCTCATTTTGTGCTACACATGTGTACCCTAACCCTAACCCTAAACATACCTCATATAGAAATATAAAACTAATACTAAACAACCGAAAACTACCTGATACGACAACGATCATTCGTGCTAACGACGACGATACGACGATACGATAACGACCCTTCGTAACGAACACATGCTTGGTGTGGAAGCGAGTATTGCAAATTAGAGTATATAGCTCGTCAAAGAACCACATACTAGTTAAAACTCGTGGTAGTATTACTAACGATGTAGAACTCGTAAATTACCTTATCCTTAGTGTCGTAGTCGTCGGCATCTGTCTCATCGGCGGCTCTTTTAGTTCCCCCTACCCCCAACGTAGTTAATAAATTTACCCCACATATTATAGAGATTATAAGCGGAATCATATCTGAAGTTGGAGCACGATGTTGAAACAGGTCCGTGTGTAAGAATATCTTCGCCAGAAATGCGTTTGCTGACCACAGCCATCTCTCAGGAAACGTGTTTTCATGCTTCGTTTGTTGTCATGTGACGTCAGTCGTGACGTTTCACGTGACCCGCGTGACGTTTTTGGTGGAAACAAAAGACGTGCGCAATGACCCTGCGCACTGGCGCAACGATCATCTTTTTCCACGGCTGCCTTTTCTAATGTCACACCTGTGGACACCTTCACTCCGTAAACACTGACAGTGTAGCGTAGCCCTGAAGGTGTCGACCGGGTACCCGTCCATCGATTCGCTTGAGGGCATATTTGCACGCTTGATTAGACCTCCTCGGTATGGTTCATCGGCGCAAATAATATTATTATACATATATTATATAAAGCTGATATGATACATGGGGAAATGCATAACAATATTTAATTTGATTTAGCCAACGTTGGCCCAGACGTCATATATCCAACGTTGACCCAACGTCATATTGTCAAACGTTGGCCCAACGTCATATTGCCCACGTTGGCCAACGTCATATTCAACGTTGCCCCACGTCATTTTGCCAACGTTGGCCCAACGGCTTTTTGCTCGGCGTGTCAACGTTAGTTTTCCCCTCAAACACTCCCTCTTTGGTTCTCTCTCTCTCTCTCTCTCTCTCTCACACACACACACGCGCGCGCGCGCACACCTCTCTCTCTCTCTCTCTCTGACACATACACACTCCCTCTCTGGTTCACTCTCTCACTCACACACACACGCGCGCACCTCTCTCTCTCTCTCTCTCTCTGACACATACACACTCCCTCTCTGGTTCTCTCACTCTCTCTCTCTGTCACACACACACAACACAAACACCTCTCTCTCTCTCTGAC
>NW_014578226.1:61837-89686 GCF_000485595.1 Priapulus caudatus
GGAGGGTCCACGCCTCCTGCTGCCGGACTGGGGGGGGGGTGCCCAGTACGCACGTGATGTCCACGATGAGATGTGACCTAACGTATATATGTCATAGATATATGTGTATGTGTAATTATGTACTACTTATGGCCCGTCCTATCTGAGAGACTGCATGCGAATAAACCTCCGCCAGGAGACCTGCAGGCTGGGCGCCGTACCTCTTTTAAGCACGAGCCAGGGCGATAAATATTTATTGGGCGAATCTTAGCTTGGGTAGTCCGGCCCCATTTTAAAATATATGTTTAAAATCAAAATACTGCCATGCATTCAGTCAGCTACTGCGATGCGCGAACCCTAATTTTGCGACCTATTTAGCTATAGGAAAATACTAGAATTACTGTTAATTACAGGCGGTAAATATACTGGCGTTATTACATATAGATATTCAATGCGAGGCACGTGATCTGTCTACATTTTCGTACAATTTGTGTAGAAATTTTCTTGCCGTATGCGTAGGGCATAACTTTTTGCAAATAATAATACATCTTAGGTGAATATAGATAACTAGACATGGGCGGATCCAACCAGAGTAACATTGATAGTAGAATTCAGTTATGGGTGACGAGATTTTAAGCACAGTAACACTGATGGCAGCTTCCTGGTAGAGTATGCAACTGGAAAACATCTTCCGATTTGTTCCGTTCTATAAACATTTGGCAGATTCGTTCATAGTCAATATACATGTTGTGGTTTATGTTCATCACTGTGAGACCAGACAGTCGATCTTCCCCATCCTGTTGCGTAGATAGGTTTTTACACGTCGCAGACAGGAGAAAGAGCGCTCTGTCTCGCAACTTCCAACAGGTAGAGTACAACCAACCTTCAACAGGGTGCGGATGTTTGGGAAAATGTTGATGTCAGCATGCTCCAGACACTCAGACAAGTTTGGCAAGGGTGAATACTGTTGAATAATTGCCTCCCGCCTCTCTCGCTCTCTCTCTCTGTCTCGCTCTCTCTCTCTTTCTCTCTCTCTTTCTCTCTCTCTCTCTCGCTCTCTCGCTCTCTCGCTCTGTCTCTCTCTCTCTCTCTCGCTCTGTGTCTTTAGCGCTCGCCTTCTCTCGCTCTCGCGCTTTCTCTCTCTCTCTCTCTCTCTTTCTCTCTCTCTCGGTCCCCCCATTTTTCCTACGTTCTGTCTGTTTTCTTTAGCGTCGTTTCTTCTTCTTTCTGCCCACACACACTCTCTCTCTCTAATCGTGGTTCCTCTTTTCCTCACTTCTCCAACACATTTCGCCTCCTCCAAAGTCGTTTACTCGTTTTTTACTTTTTATTCCAAAACTTTTCCTTCCTTCTCAATTTACCAATTTTTCCGTATATCGCATCACTTTCTCTCCCAACTCCTGTTCTCTCCGCTTTTATTTTTGAGGTTTAATTACAACCGAGTTTTACTATTAGTGAGCAAATTATCCCGCGAAGGGGATCCGAATGCTAGATTATATACAGATCGATAGAGTCGCTGAGTGTAAAAGCCACCACACCTTCACACCCACACGCGACTGGCGAAAAACAGGACATCACCTCGCTCATAACACACAACGCACACACACACACACACACACACACACACACACACACACACACACACACACACACACACACACACACACACACACACACACACAAACACAACACACAACACACACACACACACACACACACCACACATAAAATACTGCAGGCGAGAAAGATTGCGGCTGCTACTAGCGCGGCTATGATAGATTATAATTAACGACGTGCCTACGCACGCGCTAGGACGGCTTGATGAATCTAGCTGTGAAACGTTACGTATAGGCATTTCGTAAGATGCCTGCCTATGGACGGTAGCGTACGCACCAATAATAAATATAGCCCATGGGACCCTCATAAATGGCTTTGTACCGATACAGAATAATTTTCTATGAGGTCCTACCGAAATTTTTATATAATTATCAAGGCAACCGATTTTGTTTGAAAACTGCTTCGATCTATTAAAGAAGGGCATGGCCAAGTAGGCCGTTTTTCTTTGATATTTGTTACCCGCCAAGAAAAGCAGCTGATCCCATCACACCAAACGGAAAACCCCGTTCGAAAACCGGTCAACATAGTGAGGTGTTGGTGCGTGGCTACTATACCACGAAACAATGAGATTCCTGGCACTCGTGGTCTCTCGGCCGGTCCTTCGTTGCTAAAGCGCACAGATCTAGCACCTGCTGCTTGAACACTGCGTGCATTGGCAAGCAAACAACTAGCATTCTGGTTTAAACTGGAACTTATCTAAGCCTTTGTTGTGCTATACTCAGTTTAATACGGGGTATATCTTCTCCCTATATATATATATATATATATATATATATATATATATATATGCAGTGCTGCACTGCATGTATAAACCTACTTTTAAGTAGACCTACATCCGTAAAAGCGGGAGAATAATACATATATCACCACACGCTCAAAACAACGATGCACAAAATATGATGCATGATATAATATTATATATATATATATATATGCAAGCGGAAAACGTTATGAAACGTGAAATCCACCGTCTACAGCAGATGATCCACAAGCCAGTTTGATTTATTAGAGTAAAACTGTTTAAACATATATATCAAGAGCTCATAATAGAGAGCGCATAATCTCTATTATGAGCTCTTGATATCAGGGGCGTAAATCCGTACCGAGGAGTGGGGGGATGATCGGCAATATAGCCATCACATAATTGGAATGAAATTGATAGACGGGGGAGAGGGGAAATTAACCTTGGCTGCCGCAGGCAGGCCCGCGTGCCGTAGGCATGCCAGGTCTAGAGGGCCTGGGGCATGCCCCCCCCCAGAAATATTTAAGCCATTTTCCTGCAATCTGAGGCATACTGTGGGCCATATTCTAATGTCTGATGACACTATCTCAACACTAGACTCAACCCTACAAGTTAGGATTCAAAACACTTTTCATGACTTTTCAGAGAGCGTAGGCCTATACACAGTTAGGTTACTATAGTAGTAATACATGTATTAAAACACAGGTAAGAATTGCAATTTCTCACAATTTCACGTGTGCAACCATACCTTTTGGCTATTTGTGAGTCTGGAAACATTTTTTTGAAGAGTTTATTTGTATGGTCTGCCGCACTCAAAGGCACATTGTGTTCAATTAAATAATCCGTAAATCTTACTTCTGCGTCAATACAGACAATTCTCTATCTGCTGCAAAGAAGCATGATATATTGGGTGTAGATTTCACTGCACCCGCATAGAGGTGGATATATATCTCAGGGAGGAGGAATATTTGTACAGGCCATCCCCCTCCTTCAAGAGCGGGAGGATGCATCCCCACCTAGATTTACGCCCCTGCTTGATATATATCCTTCCGCGCTTAATTTGTATTGACGATTTGGAACATGCGCAGTACTATTACATTAGAACGAACGTATAGTTGGATATGGCTATAGTATTTATTACTACGCGATCGCATACTCAATATATGCCCTGTAAATCATATCCTTCTGCTTATCCCCGTCAAAGTATAATTCATACTTTCCACCTTCCTTCTTGAACCCCACCAGCTAATTTTCCACGATTTATACTTGTTATATGTACCCCTATCACGCCTTCTCACTAGAGGGACTTGGCTTGTTGCAATAACAAAATTATGGCGATTGAACACAAATTGTACTCACTTCCAATGTAACACTTCTATATATAGCTTTGCAACACCCAATGTCACAGTAAGCTGCGAGTTTGTGCAATGCAAGACATTGCACAAACTCGCAGAAAAATTTATATATAGGATAGGATCGAGTTTATGCACAGTAGATTATTACGTAGAAATATATATAGACGATGTTATAGTGCCGCTAAGTGCGCCAATTCCACAGACGTTGGTAGTTAATACAATTGTATTTATATTAGCTTGGCTCTACGATTGTGGGGAATGAAGGTTGTGGCGGAGCAGACATGGGCGAAGTGAAGACCTATACACTCGACCGTAGAGCTAATATATTCACTATCATTCTATTATTGCATGGGACTGTATTGATGGGTGCACCGGACTGTGCTCCCCCTCTTATAAAGCAATATGACGTTGGGCCAACGTTGGCAGTATGACGTTGGGCCAACGTTGGCAATATGACGTTGGGCCAACGTTGGCCCAACGATGGCTCAACGTTGGGCCAACGTCGGCTTCCAACGTTGGGCCAACGTCCACCCAACGAGCAAAAATCCGTTGGGCCAACGTTGGCAGCCAACGTTGGCCCAACGTTGGCATGGGCTGAAGACAGCCGTTGGGCCAACGTTGGCCCAACGTCAGCATGTTATCTGGGAAGTGAAGGGGCTACGACATTCATGTTACGTACGCTTACAATCTTCAAGCATTGCAGTGATGAATCTAACCGTAATAAAACCATGAACGCTCGTAAACTACACCACAATAGGAAAAGATATGTATTAAAATATTGTAATAAAATATTTCATTGTAAATATGCTTGTTTTCTGGTTGGAAAATATGCACGATAGGAGAGGGATTACTGTACCTGAGTTGCACTGCTTTGGGATATTATGATACAGGTGTTACAACCTATAAATCATCACCAAGAGTAAGTAGCCTCAACAATACAGAGACTACATAAATGTTGATGCTATTACCTAGCACTTTATAACAATCCCGACTAGTGCAGTCCTTTGGAAATGCTGAAAAGGTAAAAAGAAGAACAAATTACTTATATACTAAATGCAACTATTAATTTACAATAAAGGAGTCAGCTTCAAATACATAATGGCAATTGTTGCATATATATATTTAAAGTAATAAAATACAACTTGTCGAATGTCCAAACAAACAAGCAAGTGGGACATGCTATGGTAACCTATGGAAACATCTGTGGCTGGTATTTACAAACACTTGTTTTAACAAATCTTATACCATTGTTCTGTAACTACTAACTTTAACTTGTAATGTAATGACAATTATAAGATAGTAAAATTAACATGAAAATCAAGATGGTACACCATTCCTACATAGATAATGGTGGCAGCAAGTGTGCAGTACACTGGCTATATGGCTGTACATATGGCTAAAAGACTAGAATGTTGTTTCTGCATACTCGTTTTTCCCCTTGGACTATACTTCCACTTTTCATTTTTAACCTTTAATTTTTAAGGCCGGTTTCTGCAGCACATTACATGCACATTACCGTGACCTCTACATGAATCCATAGAGGCAAATAAATTACAATCTATCATTAAGGATCTTAATGAAATACTCACTGTAGTCAGTAGGAAAGCACATAATATTGGCAATGTCCTTTGGAGAAAAGTAGCTCAACCGTAGTGTGCTGGGTGCAGCACAGGTGCCATGCATTGCCTTGCCCTCGACGATGTGTATACTATCGGTAAAGTCTGACAGCAGAACTGATCCAGTGCCCTCTATGTACCTGCCATAACTGCACACAGCAGAGACATACAAGAACGTTCATGAGAGGCAGAGGAATGAACAACTGATCTCTACATTATGGCATTCATCAACATTTTAAACAAAAATAAATGCATATAACGGCTTTCAGTTAAGAGTAAACTATAAAGTATTAGGGTTTTACTAAATTTAGTAGACAAATGGCTAATAAATCAAACTAAATTATGCACCACGCAAAAGTATGGTGTACTTCAACTACATTTCTTTCTTATTAATTTGTACACTAGTGTTAAATTACACTAGTATAGACCTTGTGCACGTGACGTCATAGCATCATGTTCTATTGTTTCCCCGGCATGTTGGTGATCACCTCATTCTGCTCAGCTGGCTTAGACTGGTACCCGGTCGGCACCGTCACTCCGTGCAGCAGAGACAGGTCCACGTCCAGAGCCTGTCTACAGCTTGATCACCATAGAATTGCTGCGTGAAGAATGCTCAAACAAACTAGATTCTGTTGCTAAACAGCGGTATGTAGTAAAGATTTATTGTGTGGGTGCTGATCATTATGCCATATTGGCATATGTAGGTCAGAGTTTAAATCTGTCCTGGATTGTGAGAGTAAAGAGCTTCCAGATGTAGACAGTAGAGTACCGGTACCCATAATAAATACACACGGTGGATTTTCTGGCCAGTGCACGAAGTGGTACAAGAGTCGTCATTCAGTCAAAGGTAAGTTGCTTTTGGATGTTAGAATATGTGAGGACCATCTTCAATCATTGTCACTGATAATTATATTTACTTAGTTCCTCCCAGCTGTGAGTGCATTAGCACGCAAGCCTGTAAGTCGGGTTGTAACAGTACAGGAACAAGCACTTTTCTTGGGTGAGACGCAGCGTGATACTACTTAAGTCATAGTATTTAATTGTTAAGTATGACTGTGTTGTACTTAATTGTCAAACATCACTTCACAGTATTACAGTAGGCTAACTTAGCATGAAAACGTAGACTCGTGCTAAGAGACCATATTATCTAATAACAAAGGTGTTTCCTGTAACTCTACTACTTGTAATATTTTACTTGAGTAGATATAGGCATTGCCACCAATTTTAGCTGTTCTATCCCATTACTGAATCCTGATCTGTCGCCTAAAATGCTAGTAGTAGTAACTTGAAATTTAGGGATAATCAGGTAATACGTATAATGTATGTTTTTTCACTCAGGTGTGAAGAGCAATAATCCTGTCACAGACTATGTTGCCATCTGTATTCGCGACTTACAGATTCTCCACAAAAATCTGGTTTACTGGCTCGCAGAATCTGCCCGTGAGAGGGAGAACCAGCAGAAAAGGAGAACAAATGAGGCAAGTATGTAGGTGTTACATATGATAGTGTTGGATAATTAAACTTTGACATTAATTTCTGCTGATAGAAATTAAAACAAACTTAAACATGCAAGGGGTTGGCTGATGTTTTTAGATATATTTTGTTTATCACTCACGCAGAAAACTAATCACTAGCCACATTGGCTGTGACAGGCAATGGGTATATATATTAATAATTAGATAGTATAATGATAATATATTTGATATATAATATAATATATATTATTAAATTATTATTTAATATTATTATTATAAATTACCATGTTAACATCTGACAATCTTACCATGACTAAAATATTTAATGATTGCCGAACTAAAATTTTCAGGACCAAGAGATCAAACAGCAGCAGCCAGCCCTATTAACCCGGCTGGAACATCATGGGAGCCCCAGCTTATCAGACCGCATGCTTCGAGCCCAGCACTTCATACACATGCACCACCACCAGCCACATCAGATACACCAAACGAGACCAGTCATCCAACAGCCAATCTGACAGCGGACAAATGTCCCTCCGATTTGTCGATTAGCACAGCCGAAGCTTAAATTGGCATGCCTAGTGAACGTGTACAGTTCTGTTAGAGAGCTGCAAGGGTTGCGTTTGCTGACTTCTTAAAGTGTTCTGTGTTATCCAGTATTGGCCACGTATGGCACTGTTAACACTTGTATTGGTAATATAAATGTGACCCAGTGTCATTATCAGTTATTATTATGTAAGCATGATTCTAATACCAGAACCATATAAAAATGAAATAGGGCGTACATCGACGCGGTTAAAATTTGTGCCATAACTGTTGACCACACTGACGCATGGCACCACGACAATCATGCGATTTCTACAACCTCTAAAAAATAAAGTTTTCTCATTTGAATTTGGTTGGGTTATCACGGAGTTAGCACAGCAAACAATAAAAGTGCACTTGGTAAGCCGCAGTTCCGGTATCAGTACTTGTAGATTATTATATTAAGTCACTGATGATGCAATCTTCGTAGAATGATGCCTTCTCTCCGTTCTGTTGCCCTTGCCACCTCTGGCATCTCTAATTTACAGCTCGTGTTTTCACTCCCAACCACGCTGAAAAACATATTAGCACATGTCACCAATAGCCTTTTGATGGCATTTTCTGATTACTTCTTAAACATTATTTTTGTATAACGATGGTGTGGGTTGATACTTCCTACTTATAAATATGTACATAAGGCACACTCGGCAATCTTTCCTGATTGGAGAAGTCCATTTTCTGGAGGCTGATGATAGTACTACATTGGCATCTTGAGAAATTTGATGGCTGCCCAACCCATGTATTGGGTAGCGGAGATCAGAAGTTGTCTTTCTTCATCTGTAAACACCTGGGAAGATATAGAAAAATATGCTGCTACATTAACTATACCAGTAAAACAATGAATGTTGAACTTGATTAAAGTTAAAAACATAGCATAAAATTGGTTACTAAGAAGGGAAGAATTTTACTATATTTTGATGGGAATTAATTTCCAAATTTGGCTTACTATTATTGCTCACATGTTTAAATATATACTTACCAACTGGTCAATGCCAAGAGTGCCGCAGCTACATGGAAGCATTCTCCGCAAGCCCTGCCATGCAGTTAGATTGGCCGCATACAACACCTCCATCCTTCTCACAAATCACCCACACTTAATTGCAACGGTTCCTCCGAAAGCCTTTGCAAATGCAGCATCTAGGAGAATAAAATGCATCAAAGGAATAAACTGCCGCAGAATCTTTGTAATAGCTGGTAATGATGAAAAAAGAATAGTTAAAATGAAAATGATTACTTACTATGTGGCATGCCTATATGCTACTACAGTAAATTATTACAAGTAGTAGAATTACAGGAGAACCACATTTGTTATTAGATCAACATAGTCTCATTGCCACAGTCTACGTTTATGTGAAAGTTAGCCTACTGTAATACTGGTGAGTGATGTTTGACAATTAAGTACAACATAGTTATACTGTACTACTACTACTACTACTACTACTAGTATCACGCTGCTCTCACCCCAACGAAAAGTGCTCTGTTCTGTACTGTTACACCGACTTACATGGCTTGCTGCCTAATGCACTCAACAGTCTGAGAGGAACTAAGTAAAATAAGTTATCAGTGACAGTGATTTAAATGGTCCTACATATTTACATCTAAACCAACTCACATTTGACTGAATGACGACTCTTGTACCACTTCGTGCACTGGCCAGAAAATCCACCGTGTGTATTTATCATGGGTACCGGTACTCTACTGTCTACATCTGGAAGCTCTTTACTCTCACAATCCAGGACAGATTTAAACTCTGACCTACATATGGCATAATGATCAGCACTCACACAATAAATCTTTACTACATACCGCTGTTTAGCAACAGAATCTAGTTTGTTTGAGCATTCTTCACGCAGAAATTCTATGGTGATCAAGCTGTAGACAGGCTCTGGACGTGGACCTGTCTCTGCACGGAGTGACGGTGCCGACCGGGTACCAGTCTAAGCCAGCTGAGCAGAATGAGGTGATCACCAACATGCCGGGGAAACAATAGAACATCATATAATATGACGTCACTGTACAAGGTCTATAGACTGAGCCAACATCACCAGTTAGATTTAAAAAGTTCCTGATGAGTTGGCATTTCAACACCGTGTAACCCAATGTTTAATTTAATATGTCTAGGGGGGCACTGGTACAAGCAATAAAATAAAACGGGGAAAAAATAAAACGACATTGGGTCACTATACAAAGCACTGTGAAACTAGATACAAGCCGAACATATCGAAATCACAAGACATGCAGACTGCGAATGTGATACTCACGCCTTGGTGAAACAGCACGACCGTGTGGATTGTGGGCTCACCACGTCCATCACCTTGAGAAAGCGTGTGACAAGTTGCTGCGGCAGCTGGTGTCGGCTCTCCATGTCATGTGGCGACAGGTAGCTGCCCAATGTGCGCATGGCACTGTCCTGACAGTTATGCAGCAGCTTGCGGTCATCCAACTGACCACCGCAGACGCTGCTCCAACACTGCAGCACAGCAGAGGCGTCTGAGCTAATCCCACCTGTGTGTGATGTACTCTGCACATTCTTTACCTCCAGACATTGTGCTGCTCGTTCTAGTGATGCACTAGCTTCTCCTGTGTGTTCAGCACTAACGTCCATGTGACAGGTTATTGTCGAGGCTTCCTGAAGACTTCCACCAATCTTATGAGGTGGGACAATGCATGCGTTTTCATTTACAGTGACCTTATGACCAAGTGCGGGTAAACATTTCTCAGTGGCATTGCTGTTGACAGATGTTCTTTTCTTGGAGTTATTGGCTTTGACAGTTCTACATGGCTGATCCGATTCAGAGAAGTTCCACACATCTGCACAGAACCTGCTCCCTCCAGTTTGTTTACAGACAGAATAGCTATTCATGATATGGCACAGGGTGCAAGAGACAAGTTCTGCTTCCTTTGGAGGATGAAATGACAGTGGCGACTTCTTTGCAATTAGGTAGAATCTAAGTCGAGAATTTGGAATTCCCAGCTGCACTGGAGACAATAGCATTTCCTACAAGGACCCAAAGACAGTTATTTTGTTGAACAATTCTTTAATAATTACTATCAAGCCTAAATGCATGCAACTGTAGGAGTCAAAAGATTTAGTGCAAAATTTAATAACAACTGTGTTTCAGTATTATTCATTTTGCAAGTCAGCAGTAAATTCTCGATTTAAACCAAAAATGTTTTGTCCCTTTCATGCAGTTCATCACCCTCAATTCTCATCTCTTACTGTCAAACAATCCCCTATCTCGAACTCTCCAGAATACTGGATAATCATTACCTTATATATGTATCCACATCTATCCAGCATCTCCCTGAACGCTGCTCTAGCATTTGAGGTCTCAAAGCCTTTTACATTTTCTAATAAAATGTACTTTGGTTGATTCTCCAACTTTGGTAATGTGTTGAGTAGATATAAGAATGACTTTGCTCTTGGGTCACTAACATCTTTCTGACATCCTAGCCTAATTGTAAGACAAAATATACTTAAAAGTATTTATTTCGAACATAATTTCCAATGAGTCTTGTTTTCCCCACTTTTACGACACATGCCGTTATTGCTTGAGTAACAGCAACTGTCTAGAGTAATGATAGAATGTCTTAGAACCTTCTTACTTACTCCAAAATATGCATAATTTTAATTTTGATTACTTGTTTTGATTATTGCCACCATTTCTTGTGAATCTTGAACTATCTCGCGCTAGGTGCACTATACGTGCACTTTTAACCTGCTGGTGCACTAAGGCGCCATTTGCAAATTAATTGCCTCTATAATCAAATATATGCCATGGTGTTGCGATGTATTCTAATTCAATTTTCTTAGTATTATAAAACATTGTAAAACTACATAACACTTGGCTTTAGTCTTTTAATATTCTGCCTAGCTTTTTGACACAGGGGCTCTTAAACATCTCCCTAACCCCTGCAAGCAGCCCCAAAACTAAAAGAAGAAAAAGAAGCTGGGAAGGAGAAGGAAGAGGAAAAAGATGAGGATGTAGGAGGAAGAGGAGGAGGAGAATAGGAAGGAGGGAAAAGAAGCAAAAGCAGAAAACAAATAAGAACAAAAAGCAATCCTGCACTATATACAAAAAAATATCAGGGGGAGATCCAGTAAACGTGTGAATTATACAGTCAACCTCGCTTAATTTGTCATCACTTTATTCGTAAATGACCTAATTCATACAAAAAAATGTGGTCCCAATATTTCTCTTCTTTATTCCCTTTAATTTCCATTGTATAATTCGTATTCTGTAATTCGTAATTCGTACAAAATTCTCTGGTCCAATTAACATTATTCAATTTAAAATGACACGCATAATTCGTAGGGGATGTTTGGTTATGCAAGCAACATTTTATCTGTAGATCCCGCAACTGAGTTTACACTAGCTGTTGCTGTGTGCACTGATTGTTTCATTCGCATTGTTCTCTTGGATGCATTGTTTTTTTGAGGTTGCAAAAGTAGTTCATCTATACTATAAAAGGGAACAGCCCATTTTTTGTTAGCTATGTTCTCTGAATCTGCTCGCATGATTTGAAATTGCTTGACTGTAAACGATGCATTACCACTCATAGAGTAATATTGGCGCACTTTTGCAATGATGAAAACAGGATAAAGTTGAATTTGAAGCCGTTTTATTTAACACTGGTGTACCGATACCATACCGCTGTATCGATCGACGTCACTACTCATTACCATTAACCAATCTGGTACGCGTCGTTACCAGCTTGCGCTGTGGTGCAGTGGTAGCACGCTTGCCTTATAAGTTAGTGGTCGGGAGTTCGAAACTCAACAGCCGCGAAAATTAAAAAATATATATTTCTCGCCAGGTGCGCAACTTCTTTCTTTCATCCTAAATATATGCATATTTAAAATAGATTTAATGTAAAATGTATACTAAAAAAGGGAAACAGCCAATATTTATTAGCCAAGTTATTTTTAAGTTAAGGAATTTCCCTCATTGGACTCCCCTGGGATATCCCAAAATCCATAATGAGGCTCTTCACGCCGATGTGCTTACCACATCTTCACGTTCGGTTGAGTCTGACGCCGAAAACTTTGTAGCTGAGTTAATACAAGTTAATATACCTTTATCTCCTGCACTTAAGCTAGGTTTTCCGAAATATCAATATGCCTGTTTCTTGAATAACAATCATAGTTCGTAGGCCTACACAAACACAGTGACCATGTTTCCATAGTCAATAAATGGCATTATTCCTGCCGATTGTCACCAATTCCTGCATGAATTATGTATTGTTGGCAAAACATGTTAAACCCCCAGACAGCCCCACAGACAGTGATTATCAACTGCTGACCAGAAAGCTTCTGAAATTATTAACTGCTGACCAAACAAACTGCTGATATTGGGGATTTCAATTATAATATCAATTCTTACAAACTAGTGCTGTGCGTCGGATCCGACATGAACCAAAAATCCGATCCGACAGCATTTTTGAAAATCCGAATCCGAATCCGAATCCGATGGCTATTTTGAATCCCATCCGCATCCGAATCCGATGGTAATTTTTGAATCCGAATCCCAATCCGAATCCGATGTGTATCGCTAAATCCGATCCGAAATCCGCTCCGAAATCCGACCCGAATCCGGCACATAGAAATTGTAAATAGTGTGACAGCATTGTGTAAAATTCGTGTTATAATTTGTTTCAACATCAAACATTGGGTTGTTGAGATCAAGGGATGGGGTGAAGGGGGACTGTAGACGTAAGAAAAGTTAGAGAACGGGATGATCGGGAATCTGGAACGATAATCCATCCAACGTTGGTCCAACGGCTTTTCGCTGAGCATGCCTGATCCCTCTCTCTCTCTCTCTGTCACACACACAACACAAACACGCACACCTCTCTCTCTCTCTCTCTCTCTCTCTCTCTCTCTCTCTCTCTCTCTCTCTCCCTCTCTCTCTCTCTCTCTCTCACACACACACTCCCTCTCTGGTTCTCTCTTTCTCTCGCTGTCACACACAACACAAACACGCACACTTCTCTCCCCATCCCGGCGATCCGAATCCGAATCCGACAGCATTTTTGAAAATCCGACTCCGAATCCGAATCCGACGACAATTTTGAATCCGAATCCGAATCCGAATCCGATTCTTTAAAAATTGTAAATCCGATCCGAATCCGAATCCGATCGGATTCGGATCGGATCGGATTCGGATTATCGGATCCGACGCACAGCACTATTACAAACTGCTGGTATAATTCGATATTAGGCATAAAATATAATAAATGTCTGTTTACGGTTCCAAATATAATTTTTTAAAGGATAGGTCAGTAGGTTAAAAAACATTTTTTTACTTACAAATTTATTTTAAAGTAAAAAACACCAAAACTATCATTCAATGTGTTCATTTTCTAGAACTTCAAACCACGATACATATCTTGATGGAAAAATGATAGAAAAATATTGTTTAGGAAGACTAATTTCTATTTCTCGACTTTATTTATCATTTTGGTCTAAAATAAATCAATTTCATATTCTTTTTACAACAATGCTAATAACAAATTTGAGTCGGCACTTTTTGGAAGGGTCTGTCGGACTCGACTCTAACTGTGAACGAAGCTGTCCATTTCCCTGTGGATTTCTTGAATTCCTTTAATACCGCAGGCTTACCACCACACAAACTTACTCTTAAACTTGGTTCCCCCATCATTGTCCTCAGATCTTTACACCCACCCAACATCACCAATGGAACACGTTGTCGAGTCAGAGCCTGCCATCCCAACGTCATAGAAGTCATCATCCTACATGAACCAGCGACTGGCAAAACCGTATTCACACCACGCACACCACTCATTCCTTCAACATCAGATCTTCCATTTCAATTTAAAAGACTGCAATTCCCTATCCGCCGTTGCTATGCTATGACAATAAACAAAGCCCAAGAACAGACTTTAACTACCATAGGCTTTGACCTGACCACACCTGTCTTCTCCCATGGCATGCTCCATGTTGCCCTCTCACGAGTAGGCAAACCCACGGCGATATTCATTCACCCACAAGACAGGAAGACCAAAAACATAGTTTACAAAGAAGTCCTTGATCCTTAGATGAGCTACAACACTAATACAATCATTCATGAATTCCCACCGTCCGAAGGATCACTTTCAGTTACTCATGTCCTAGATAGTTAGGCAATTACATGAAACTAAAAAAGACGTTCGCGATAAAATCTCCGCCCCCGAAAACCATATCCAAACTGTTAACAAACAACTCATAGAAACTATCACTGAAACTATCACTGAAACTAAATCTAAATATTCGAGAATGACTCTGCAATGGTACTAGACTCAAAATCCATAGACTTCACAAACACGTACTTGATGCAGAAATACTCACCGGCCCTCGCAGTGGACAAAGAACATTAATACCCAGGATAATATTAGCTCCATCCCATGTCAAGCTATCATTTACACTTCAACGCCGCCAGTTCCCTATTCGCTTGGCTTACTGCATCACCATCAATAAAGCGCAAGGTCAAACTTTCAAGAAGCTGGGCATTTTCCTCCCAAAACCCGTCTTCTCTCATGGCCAACTTTACGTTGACTTCTTACGTGCTAAATCTTTCGCTGAGATAAAGCTTCAACTGAAAACTACTCACAACCAAACTCAAGGGAAATCAGACTCTGTTTACTACACTACCAACGTTGTATACCATGAAGTTCTGTAATTTAGTGTCTATCACCTGTAAATCTCATCAAATAAACTTTTGTATTTTATTTTACTTCTTCAAAGTACTTCTTCTCAGCTAAACCATGCATTTCTACATTCACAGCATATGCCCGCACCAGTGAGCATCACTACCATAGACTTTCACTACCATAGGCTTGGGCCTGACCACACCTGTCTTCTTCCATGGCATGCTCTATGTTGCCCTCTCACAAGTAGGCAAACCCAGGGCGATGTTCATTCACACAGCATACGAAGACCAAAAACATAGTTTACAAAGAAGCTCTTGATCCTTAGGTGAGCTACACCACTAATACACTCATTCATGAATTCCCACCGTCCGAAGGACAGGTACTTTGCTAGTGTAGATATAAAGCCTGGCAAAATATCAGCTTGACACTCTCCAAGTGGTCGAAATACCGGCTTTGTAAATCGTCAAAATGATTGTAGTACATTGCACAAACATCTTTTTATTACAATGTTAAACTTTCATTCATAAATCGTTGTTTACACGAATTATCTATCTATTTCGTGGTTTCTACGGATTAAATAGAATTCGTGAAAAATACGAATTAAGTCTAATTCGTTGATTACGTAATTCGTAGAAATGCTGTGGTCCCGTCTGATACGAATTAAGCGAGGTTGACTGTATAACCAATAAATTATGTTCTAACAAACCTGGTGAAAGGCTGGCATGGTGGACTCATTGTAAGAAGATCTATTTTCATCTTGTCTAGTTGCTGCACTGATATGGACTGTCAAAATTCAAATTTACTTGCATAATTTGCAAACAGAACACTTTTTGGCCATACATCTAAAATCCAGCTGCCCTTGCAAACACAAATGGCATACAAACACAATCATATTATTTCACTATAAGCAAATTAGACTGCAATATTAATATGCCCCTAGTCACGCAATACTGCAAAGTATATACAAATCTCTTTCATTTAAAATAGTGTAACATATTAATAACTAAATTCTAAATATTCGTTAAGATCTATGCGTGATAATATAGAGTTTGACTAGTTGCTCTCCTGATTTTACATAATTTGTTTGATAATAAAATCAACATTAACCTAATTAAGTAAATTACCTCAATATTTCTTTGAAGCAGATTGGTTTCCCTAAAGTTATGTTTGTAGATGATATTGGCCTTTTCGTTTATGTCAACTGCTGCCACAATTTTATAGTTTAGACCACTGTCTGAAAAAAGTCAATTTATGGATAATTATACCTGTTATATATACACATCGGATATTGTATTTATATTAGCCCGTGGTTTGATGGCAATCCATAATTTAGTATTACCCACTTCCGGGGCACGCGCGTCTGTGCATGCATAATAAAACAATTTCCGTTCATGGCTACTTGCGAGTTAGCTTTCATTATGTATCATCATGGTTAATAAGCCAAAAGCCGTGTAAATACATAACATCTGACGATGAGGATGTGATGAGAACATGCAGGGAAACTCAGAGATGCCACTGGTCATGATGGCAGGTGTCATTGGATGTATGGAGTTGTTCGATGACAAGATCTCGAGTCGTGGGAGTTGTATTCCGAAAGGCTGGGGCAATATTTCATTGTCAACAACGTGACAGAGGAAATGAAAGTGCCCACTTTACTAAGCCTCGTCGGGGGAAAACGTATGGCATCCTACGAGATTTAACCTCACCTGCCAAACCAGCAACGAAGTCTTATACCTTTCTTGTTGATTTGTTGTAAGAGCACTTATCTCCAACACCGAGTATCATCGCAACGTTTTCGTTTTTACAAACGTGATCAGCAGGAAGGAGAGGGAATTAGTGAGTATATTGCGAAGTTAGAAAAATTATCAGAACATCGTGAGTTCGGTAGAGTTCTGATGGACTCACTGCGAGATCGTCTGGTGTGCGGCATTCGGAGTGCTGCTATTCAGAAAAGGCTTCTCTCGGAGAGAAAACTTGACTTTGACCAGGCCAGATCGATAGCCATCGTCATGGAAACGGCAGCACGTGACGCAGTGGAATTACAGGAGAGAAACCGGAACCCAGGAACAGTGCACAAAGTATATGTTGCTCAAGGTCAGAAGAAACATGTCACACGTCCACAGAAGGGCCCACAGAAGAACAAAAGGGCAAGTGATAAACCATGTTTTCGTTGTTTGCAATCCGGGCATGACCCAGACGACTGCTATTTCAAACACGAAAAATGCAGCAAATGTAGAAGGATAGGGCATATACAAAGGGCTTGTTTATGAGTCAAAGAAAATTGACCATGTATTGGATGAAGAAAATACATCACCACTTAGTGAGCAAGCAGCTACTTATACAGTGGAGGACTTTGATTTATTCTCAGTTACATGTAATACAGAGAAGTCAAGTGTGAAACCCTTCTGGGTTGAGCCGGTGGTCAATGGGAAACCACTGAAGATAAACTAGACACATGAGCAGCGGTGTCTGTGATTCAAGTGAAAGATTTCAGACAGCACTTTGGTACACATTTACAGTTACGTGATACAGAGAAGAGGCTGAAAACATACTCAGGAGAGACAGTCATTCCAGTTGACCGGGCAGACGTGAAAGTGGAACTGAATGGTCAGATCAAAACACTACCATTATATGTTGTCAAACAGGGCGGCCCACCATTATTCAGGTGAGACTGGTTTCAAGACATCAGGTTAGACTGGGCACAGATCCATGCTGTCAGAGGTACCAGTGATGTTGCAGACTTGATGAACAAGTACAGTGCCGTGTTTGCATCTGATCTTGGAACAATGAAGGACATTAAAGTGAAACTCAGGAGCGGGCACAGCCGAAGTTCTTGAAAGCCCGGCCGATACCATTTTCACTCAGACCTGCAGCTAAACGTGAATTGGATAGACTGGTAAAAATTGGTGTGTTGACACCTGTAGAGCATAGTGAGTATGCCACACCTATCGTCGTTGTTCCCAAGAAAGATGGAGCAGTACGTATTTGTGGAGATTTCAAATCAACACTGAACAACCAAATTATTGTTGATCAGTATCCACTACCCAAAATCAACAACATATTTGCAAATTTGGCGGTTGGCAAGCGATTCACGAAGCTCGACATGTAGAATGCTTACATGCAGATGGAGGTTGAAGAAAGCCAGCGAGAGATGCTGACTATCAACACACACAGAGGGCTGTTCCGATACAACAGGCTCATCTATGGGATTTCCTCCGCCCCTGCTATTTGGCAGAGAACTATGGAGCAAGTTCTCCAAGGATTACCTGAAGTGCAGTGCATTCTGGATGATATGATTATTACAGTAAGTTCCGATGAAGAACACTTGAGAAACTTGAAGTGTCTTGGTGAGATTACAGAGAAGTGGTCTCAGAGCAAACATTGACAAATGTGACATTTTCAAGGTCAAAATTGACTTTTGTGGTCATTCAATTGACGAAAAAGGGTTACACAAGACCCCGGGCAAAATCGAAGCACTCCTACATGCGGCAGTTCCAGAGAACGTGACACAGCTACGTGCATTTTTAGGACTTGTGAACTATTATTCCAAATTTTTGGAAAAATTGTCCACAGTATTGCGACCCCTGCACAAGCTGCTTGAGAAGGACAGTTTGGAACTGGTCAAAAGATTGTCAGAGATCGTTCGTGAAGGTAAAGGAAATGATGGCATCGGACAAGGTATTGACTCACTATGATCTGGGGCTACCTGTCATTTTGTCGTGTGATGCATCACCGAGTGGGCTTGGTGCAGTCTTGTCCCATGAAATGCCAAACGGAGATGAGAGACCCATAGCATACGCCTCACGTACTTTGAAGTCAGCGGAGAAAAACTATTCTCAAATAGATAAGGAGGCGTTGCATGGACATTGTGTGGGGAATCAAACATTTCAACGTGTACCTGTACGGACGGCAGTTCGCCATTATGACAGATCATCAGCCATTGGTTTTGATATTCAACCCGCCAAAGGCGTCTTCCACAACTATGGCAGCCAGAATGCAAAGATATGCAGTGTTTCTATCGGGGTATACAACAATTAGTAAGTTTACTGATTTTATGCAGGCAAACGGGATTCTACATTTGAGCTCAGCACCATTCCACCCACGCACAAATGGTTTAGCAGAACGCTTTCTGCAGACTTTAAAAGGGAGTTTACTCTAGGTTCTAGGGTTATTTTTTAGCTAATTTAGGTTATAATTACGCTACATAAAAAGTCTCATGGTTCAATCACCATTAGAAATATTTTTTTTAAATGTTTTAAAACTAACGACTACAGTTTGATTACAACGACGGTGGCGCCACTCAAAGCGCACGATCTGATAAGTTGCGCAAAACCACTTTCCAGCCAAGAGCTACAGACCGAGGGTGTTTCTTATTTATTCATTTAAAAGCAAAAGGATTGTAATATCTTATAAATGACATATGTTTCAGTTATAATATGGATAAATTTGCCTTAAAATGAATATCGTTCGGTTAAATAGCATTTAGGTATAAATATAATTGCACTTTTGTGATTAGCCCTCGGTCTGTAACGTGCAAAATAAATTGTCAAATACGCAACTTTTTCGGGGTGGCAGCACGGTCGTGGGTGTCATGGCGCCGTTCAAATTTCGTAGCGTTGATGTGTAATTAATTATAACAATTAAATTAGGTATCTGGTAACAAATAGGTGTGGGTATAGACGATTTGTTATACAGTAAGTACAGTTGTATGCAGTAAAATCCTAGAGGCTACTGTCCCTTTAAGCAAGCCATGAAGTCGTCAGCGAATGATAATGGGTCACTACAACAGAAATTGCAGCGTTTCCTGTTATCGCACAGAAATACGCCACAGTCGACAACGGCAGAAGCACCAGCTAGTTTGCTGATGGGGCGCAAACTGAGAATGCGCTTGGATTTGCTGCATCCCAATGTGTCGGGAAAAAGTGATGAAGGCACAAGCTCGTATGACGAAGGGAGAAGAACTGCAGAAAAGTCGTGATTTCACCAGTGGCTACTCAGTGCTGGTTCGCGATTACAGAGGCGACTGTAAGTGGACACCCGGTGTGATTCAGTCTAAGACTGGACCAGGGTCGCACAGAGTTGAAATGACGTCGGGTCAGGTATGGCGTCGTCACACCGAGCAGATCGTCAAGTCTGTTCCAGACCAAGCAGGGGGGGGGGGTGTAATGCCGATGTTCCCGATATCATCGTGACACATCCAGTCATTTGTGATTCCAGTAGCTCAGCAGTCAGACATGGGGCAAGACAGACAGATGCGTGGAAAGTCACCAGTGAAGCAGACACCTGTGAGACAGACACCTCCAGTGAAGCAGAAGCAGATAGTTCCAGCGGTCCAGAGAAATCCAGAGAGGATCCGGAAAGCACCACAGAAATTAGATCTATAATTTCTCAGATTAGTGTTACTGGGCATAATAATCCCATGCGATCTGAAGGGCCCCAGTGTCCTATTTTGTGAGTTATATAATTATTGTGTTCAAAAAGTTCAGTTCAAGACTGTAGTTTCAGTCAGGGTTACTTAGGAACAAGACTGTAAATATATTTTGAAGATACTTTATACACGTTCAGTCTAACGTAATTGTAGTTGAAATCTACAGGTTAAATTTTACATGTATAAAGTATATTTGTATATACTTATACACCTAACCAGGAAGGTTATAGTTCTAGAAAACAGCCACACAAAGGATATATTGTATACAGTACTTTTAAGTAAAATTACAGATTCAAATGGTGTGTGTACCAATACATGTGACTGTAGAACTGTGGAAGAATCCAGTTTCAAGGGACTTTAATTCTAGAAGGGAGGAGTGTTATATATATATACAGTGTTTCCCCTGGCCAAAAAGGTCAGAGGCAATCAAACAAAATTGGTGGTTGCGCAATCCGAGAAGCGAGGAACGCGAGCACCAATGGTGATTTTTTTTTTTTTTTTTAAATGGTGCAATTTGGCGCATCTTGAGCTATTCTGAACACATTAATCATTAATGTATGACTCTTGAATCACTTTTTCAATATGTCAAAAGGAACAAACGAGCTTCTGGGAAAGGATTTACTTTCGTTTTTCTCCTCCCCCGTCCTCCGTACCCCCATGCATAGATCAGTGCTGCCGCATATTCGCAAAGTGCCTAGAATCTTGAAGTATATACAGTTTACATTGCTTCTAGATATCTAACTGAATAAAAATAGTCCACTTTCTACATAAAGAAAAGTGACGAATTCAGTTAACAGCTATGATTACATGCGTGTCACTGTCAGGTGTCACTGGTCGTGCCCTCACTCCCCATGATAACCCCTGCAACATATAAACTTATTGTCATGCGGGCATAAAAACACTGGGCTACGGTTCATGCCGCCACAATCGATTTCTTAGACTGTCACGAGGTTTTGTTCATGTGGCGAATCATGCATTGAGGGAGTTCATGCCCTCGGCTCTAGATGTTTTGGCTACCCCTTCTAAGTTCAGGAACGGAGCATATTAGAATGCGCTCCCGTATACAAGTCAGTCTAAACTGCCGTTGCGATAACCGTAGTATTTCAGCGTAATATGAGGGGAAAGAGTGCCGGACAGGAGGACCGGCAGTTTCGTAGAGATGGTGGCCGAAGCAAAAACTTAATGGCCTCGGGCCTCCGGGTCGGCACTAATTTTGAACGCTGTCAATGAAGTGTAGTTTATTGATAGAAGAACAGTGATTTTCGTCAGCGAGGTGGTGTTTTTGGATAAATTTCTGCATGGCGGCCGAGATTTGAGCGAAGCGGCAGCCTCGCTCGTGTCAATGCAGGGGAAACACTGTATATACACATCGGATAGTGTATATATTTTAGCCCGTGGTTTGATGGCAATCCATATTTTAGTATTACCCACTTCTGGGGCGTGCGCGTCTGCACATGCGTAATAAAACAGTTTCCGTTCCTGGCTACTTGCGAGTTAGCTTTCATTATGTATCATCATGGTTAATAGGCCTGTACCGTAGTATTTGGACGCTCCGTAGGCATGCTCTTTTGTTTTGCTCTTGTTTTCTTTTTGTTTGAATCTTGTTTTGCACGGCCGTAGGAAATAGTAGCCATGCTCTTTTGTTTTCTTTTTGTTTCGCCTTGTAACCTGACACACATAACACAGTCTTACTAATTTACTACATATTGCAAATTGTTTCAATCAAATGTTTCCATCAGTGACCGGGAAGTCCGCCATGTTTGTTTAATGCGACCGTGTCGAAGGGCAAAATGCGCAGATGACTACTGCGCATGCTGCACATGCGCTGTGTGCGCCCTTGCAAAACAAGAGGTGCCTGCGCGCATGCGCACTTAGGAGCGTCCAGTTTCGGGCGAGCATCCAAATACTACGGTACAGGCCAAAAGCCGTATAAATACATATAACAATACCTTTAGTTTAAATTATGTACAGTTACTATACATTTCATACTGTAAATTACAATGAAGGTAAAGGCCGCCGCACACCAGCCGATTTTTCACGCGATTTGATCGGCCCGATAGAAATCAGCCGATATCGGGTAGGTGTGCGCGTTCATTTGTAGACGATTTTATTTTTATCGGGTGATCGTTCCAAATCAAACATGTTTGATTTTGAACCGATTATTTGGACGCGATTTTGTGGTGTGCGCGTGAACTCGTGAAAATCGTGTGCGATAAATATTGAACAGCCAATAGCTGAACGTGCCCGTGTCACATGACATTCAAAATGGCGGCTACCGTAGAGAAAGCTTGGACCCTCGAAGAAATTTATCGTAGGTGTGCGGGTGTTTATCGTAGGTGTGCGGGTGTTTATCGGAAGGCGTCGCGATGAGCCGATTTTACAAACGATGAAGCGATTTTTGAATCGGACCGATTTTTGTGTAGGTGTGCGGCGGCCTTAAACGGGTAATGAAGTACAGGTAAACTGAGATACCTCCCAACAGTAAATGCAACTGTTAATCAAGTAGAGTTTTAAAACTAATAAATATAGATATGGCCAGGAACAAATAAAATTTGTTTTATTCATCACTCATGAAATTGCACCTGACATTGATATATGGCATCAATGTCAGGTCTAGTAGTATAACAGTACAGCCAAAGCTGTATATAAGGGCCATTCAATGGAAGGTGGAATGCGAAAAGGAAACTTTACAGGCAGATGGTTGTTCTATAGTAATGGAAATAAGCTGCGAGATAGGTGCAATTTTTTCTCATCAAATTTAGCTTGCCACTTCACAAATAAAACTTCTGTGACAGTGATGTTTGAGAACTTCCATGAATATGATGAAAATTACTATTACTTTAATCAGGTTATGACAGAAATATTTGTACACTGCGAACATAAACATTAGGGTAGTGGGAATGTAAGACACACTTGCATCACCTCAACAACTTACCCTTCAAAGCACAGTGCATACCTCCAATACCACTGTATAATTCGAGTACTCTTAGCTGGTTGTGTTCACCTGCTACTGTTTCCATCGCATGATCAGTTGCTACACCAGGAGTAAAATGTTCCACTCTAGTCTCCACCATACTCAGCCTAAGATGTATGCAAAAACATGGGTAAAATGTTCCCAATGAATCTAAGAGCTGATTCATAGGAAATATTCGATCAAAACAGGTTTCGTGAGATAAGTGAATAATGGTTTAAATACAGAAGATTCAAGAATAGACACAGAGTAGGCAAAACATTCTTACAAAGGGAGTGTAAATTAGGCCCCTAATTAGTTAAATTCATAGATTTACCTTATCTGTAATAACTAATATATATCAGGTTTATCAATCAATTGCAAACAATATGAATTAAAAGTAGCATAATAACCAAAAGTTAAGGCATTGCCAGCAACTATATAAGCAGCAACACCTATCGCCTAAGTTAACTACTACACTGCTGCTGTGTGCTGTTGTCTCGAACCCTTTAAGTAGAATTTTGTCGCTTGTAACACGTTGGGGGGTACCATATACAGGCAAGCACTGATCGCATAAATAATGAAAGTGTCAATGACACTATACCTCACCTTTGGTGTGATAGAAGAGGGAGATGATATTTAAAATTTGGTAATTGTTTCATTTATGATGGACTGAAATGTGATCAAATGTCCTTATTCCCTGTTTTACACTAATATAAATTTCACTGTTTTGTTTCAGGGTTAGTTTTGATGCGAAAATAAATGTTTCAGATCTGAAAGTCTGAAATCTGGGCGAGAGATGGCGCTACGCCTAAATGATCGCCATTTTGATTTTCGATTATCGCGCAAATAAAAGCAATAAAATATTCCAGTCAAATTACTGTAACAAAGAATATAAAACCCAATATTACGCGTAGGCACCGTATTATTAGGTAGGTAGGTAGGTAGGTAAATAGGTAAATTTAACAAAATCGAATTAATCTAGATGGCAATTTTCATTTTTGCCAAAAAGTGGGCATGGCTCAAAAGTAGGTTGACTGGGGTGCTCCAAAATAGGACGTTCACATCTCTCCCATAGGAGTAATGCAACTGTATGCAATTTGAAACATGTGGGTCAAACTGTTCTCGAGTTATCGTTGACCATAGGCAGACACTGAAATGCAGTGAAATTCCTAAAATCTACCTAATTTGCATAATTAAAAAAAATAATCAAAACCTCCTGTGATATCTTTTGGGGCCAGTCCTTATTCATTCACATACCAAAAATGAGAAAAATCTGTTAAACCTGAACTGACTTATGGCCATTTCCATTTTTGCCAAAAAGTGGGCGTGGCTCGAAAGTAGGTCAACTGGCGTGCTCCAAAATAGGACGTTCACATCTCTCCCATAGGAGTAACAACTGTATCCAATTTGAAACATGTGGGTCAAACGGTTCTCAAGTTATCGTTGACCGTAGCCAAATGGCTCATCTTTACCTATTCCCAACAAGCCTAAAGAAATACTACACTCTCGAATATAAGGGAATATTATGATAATAAGTGCATAAATGATAGTATATTCCTAAAAATTTCTATTATCAAGCATTCACATTTGTCATTAAACAACAGTGAGTTTTTTGAACGCCGACAATGACCTTATCGGTACAATGCTTATTACTAAAGTGAAAAAGAACCACAACAAATATTTGAGAAGCATCATATATCAACAATATATAAGTAATGAATATCATAGCCAATTCAAAATAATTAAAAAAAAGACGAGGTAATGAAGTTTACATATATTTTGCCAGTTCGATGTTATAGATGTCACGAACATAAGTAATTTGAGTTCTCTATACATTGGGGTGACATGACCTATACGCTTAGCAAACTTGACGCATTTTACTATTTGTTTCGGTAATTCAACAGCCGGGTATGATAGTGATTTAGAAGCTTGTTAGGGTCCCATACTGTAAATAGGGGTAGGAAAGCGCATAATATACAGAAGTAAGAGTGTTGGTATCTACGTATTGCCTGAATTGTATAAAATTTGTATTGTCATCCACGAACAGTATTGTAACAAAGTTAGACGCACATGCCATTTATGTAGAACAAGAACAAGAATAGATGAGAGAATATCCCGATTGCAGTTTATTGTATCTTGTTAGTAAGATAGCCTTTAAACATTTCTAGAGATGATCCCCTTACTCCGTAGCGTTCATCTAAAAATATGTCATGCTGCACAGTATCAAATGCCTTTGAAAGATCAAGAAATATCACACAAGTAATTTTGCCAGCACCTATAGAGACTCAAGAAGTGTCGTGGATTTCAGAAATTGCCAAGACTGATTTGGAGAAAGTATATTTGCCAAGAGAAGTTGACCTTGAGCAACACAGCAGCCATGTGGTTAAGAATAAAATTTAATGAATTTCTTTTTCCATATATATATATATATATTACTCATTTAGTCATTAAGCCGGCCTTAGGTCGGCCTTGCGACGCGGCGCGATTGCCTGCGACTGATTTTCTGCAACTCGCAGCGACGATCGCGTCGCAGGGACAGTTCGATCTAAGAACTGCATACTTGTTGTGTACATGACTGTATGCATTGTTTGATTCACATTGTTCGCTTTTATGTATTGACATTGTTCATTATTCATTCAAATCTCATCGCAGCGATCACAAGGCAGCTTATGCAAGGTAAAACAATTCAAGCAACGGGTGGAAACTAGTCGCTTCGCGTCACAGAAGTAGAACATGCACGACTCGCTGTGACTGACCATTTTCCAATTGCTGAGCATCACAGGCCCGTCGCTGGCAGTTACAGGAGTGTTTCTTAGCCTTAGGCTTAGGTCGAACTGGCTACGACACGATCGTCGCAGTGAGTTGCAACCAGTTGCAGAAAATCAGTCGCAGGCTGCGCAATCACGTCGCGTCGCAAGGGCGACCTAAAGGCTAACTCAGGTCGCCCTTACGACATAGTCGCCAACAAAATTTGAACATCATACGTCAAAAACCGGCCAGATCGCCGATAAAAACATCGGCGACTAAACTTGACATGAGTTCTCTTAAGATCGAAAATACGGTCGCCGACTGCGATCGCAGGAATAGAAACGGTTCTATTTCTATGCGGCGGTCGGCGACAAATCGTGAGTGGCAGCCAATCCACGCTATACGTGTCGAGTCACTTGATTATCAAAAGTCACGTGATTAACTAACCCAACCAGGCTGTGTGACTAACGTCAATACACCGTGACCGTGATAACGGTATGCTAACCCTAGCAATACCGTTTCTTGGAGCTAGTGATTAACAAAATGGCAGCCTATAGTCCGGGAGCCATGGGGTCATACCCTGCACTAAGAGTTAAAGTTTATTTCTTTGCTGATTCTGGTAGACTAGGTGTTGGTCTTCACTTTCCAGGTGGATGACCACCCGTCACCCTTGAGCAATTTTCTATATTAACCCTTTTGTGTTGAGAGCGTCAACTCAAAAATTGGCGAAAAATTAGGGGTGGGGAAAACAAAAAGTCTACTAGATCTGTTGTTTTTAAAGCTAATGGATCATGTGACCACTCAAGATGTTGGTATTTAAGAGCTCTTTCTAATGATAGGTGAATAATAAGGTCACTAGAGGTCAAAAGGTCACAAATGTTTGACCTTCCTCGAAATCTTAAATATTGCTTTTAGCACTCCTGCCTTGGCCAAGAACAGGCTATAATGGTGCTTTTTACCCCTAAATTTGTTCAAGGAGATGCCCTGCTATCATTTTAAACTGCCCATGTTCAAATATGTTCAATGTTGACCAACCTATTACAAAAGAAAGACAAGTGATGTGCTAAAATAGCTGTTTTTATTACCCAAAAGTTGATAACGCTTACAGTAATCAGATCTGACGATCCAGATGAGACGGGATACTAGAGAAGCGTTGCCGAAAGGAGGTGTTGACCCGAAGTGCTGAGCGCAGATCTTGCGCGCAGTTCCACGGCAAGGCGCACGCGACCGCGGGAACGTACGTCCTACGACAGTATGCAGCGCTGGCAGCTATGGATCCGTGCGCCGAATGCTTAGGCCGGCGCACGCATCCATAGCTGCCAGCGAACAGTCCACAATTTTAGTGGGGGACACAGAGGGCAGACATTTGGGACGTGAACAGTGTTCACTTGTTATAAAAACATGTCTCTGTTCGTAACCGAGCTGTGTCACGTGAAATCACAGAAAGACTGACGAAATTTTCGCGTTCGCGAACCTTGCCCAGTAAGATTTTATAACAAGTGAACACTGTTCACGTCCCAAATGTCTGCCCTCTGTGTCCCCCACTAAAATTGTGGACTGTTCGCTGGCAGCTATGGATGCGTGCGCCGGCCTAAGAATTAGGCGCACGGATCCATAGCTGCCAGCGAACAGTCCACAATTTTAGTGGGGGACACAGAGGGCAGACATTTGCGACGTGAACAGTGTTCACTTGTTATAAAA
>NW_014578226.1:89763-94245 GCF_000485595.1 Priapulus caudatus
GGGGGGGAGTGAAGAGTTGTCGAGTTCAGGGGGGATGATGTCAGAGGTGGAAAGTTTTCCTGCGAGAGGGTGGCGCCAGCCTATGTGGGAGGTCAGGGAGTTGCACCGTCACGTACACGCGCCGGGCGAGAGGGTGGCGCCAGCGGACCACGTGGCAGACAAGGGGGTACAACGCTCGTGCGTATAATGGACCAAGGGGATTGCATCACGAGCGAGTGAGGGAGAGAGAGAGCACGCACACACACCGTCGGAGGGAGAGCCCTGCGAGCCAGACAACGCCCGAGAAGGTATACCTTATATATACTAAGGAAGCTATAGCCGACACACGACAGGGAGACACACTGCCAAAAATATGAACTCGCGCCGAGCCGCGCAGCGCACGACTGGGAGAGACAGAGACGGCTACAATATTATTATTAACCTGTAGAATAGCTAAGAGAAGTAAACGTGTAATCGCCTAACGAGATAACGTAAACGTCGCACGAGCAATATATATGATATGTATATATCTATACGCTATATTCGAGATACGTGGAATGAGTGTTGTGTTATTCATGTTATCCGTATATGATGAATAAATCCATCAGTTGTATAAATACTATCTAAAGACTTGCGTTCATTTCACTCTGGGTTTTCCTGCAACTGCATCACCGTCCTACCTTCGCTGTATAGCAGCGAAAAATGATCCCGACACAAATAAATTCCACGTGCTAACCACAGCGCGTGGGAAAATCCAGTGTGGTCACCTCTAGAGCCACTACACGATTTTTGGGGGCTCGTCCGGGATTTTCGCATGCAATAGTAGCAGAAGAGAGTAATACCAGAGTGAAATTGTTATACAGGGCCCTCGCTACCCACTCGCCAATTCGCCAATGGCGAACAAATGAGTAATCTGGCGATTGAAAGTCTGATTTGACGAAAAAAGTGACGAACGTAATTTTCCCGTAATAAACATGACCCAGCAAACATCGATCCTATTTGATCGTCGAAACAACAACGTTTCTTTTTGTGTGCCGGCACACTCCTGTGTCATTCCCGATTGCAGCTTTTTCCTCGATTCCGGGAAAGTTTTGCTGTCGCTCCCTCATACCAGCGCGGTGCCCACCCCTACATATACAGCAATAACCACACCCACGCGACTGTAACATTCAGTGCATTCGCCCCCCCCCCGTACTTCAATCAATGCCGCCCAGCCAGCAAGCACGAGCCACGATGTGCACAGCCAGGGGTGTTACGTGCTGCTTTTTTCGTTTTTTTTCCTTATGCGTGAGAATGCGTAGGACATGCGGGAGCGCGGGAGAATGGGTCCAGATGCGTGAGTCTCCCGCGAAATGCGCAGCGTGAGACTTAGTAGGTCTGCTAATAGAGTAAGATTTAAACTAAAGGGTGAAATTTTATTTTCGGGGTGCATCAAATGCATTCTAAGCCATTCAAATGTTTTAAATATTGCTGGGGGAGACCCCCAGAACCCCCTCTACCTCTCTCCCCCTGCGTCTGCCTGCAGAATCCACATTCGTGCCTACTGCACGCCTTTGAATTCATCATGTGCGTTTTTCCCCAAACTGGGCATTACCACCATTGTCTAATTTTCCCTCAGAAGAAACCCTGGCATTTAAAAAAGTCAAATGATTTTTACTACGCATGTGCGTGCACGTGTGTGTGTGTGTGTGTGTGCGCGCGTGCATGCGTGTGCGCGCGTGCATGCGTGTGCGTGCGTGTAGGTGTGTGTTTGTGTGTGTACTGTGTGTGAGGTACTGTAAAACGTAGTAAAACTGATAAGTACTAACTGGGAAATATAGACAGCTTTGAACGAAGTTACCAAAGTAGTAGAGTATATGCATGTGCTGTGAAAACTCTTCTGTAAACTATTAGTATTACTGTAAATAACTATACTGTGTGTATAGTACTGTTTATACTGTACTGCGCGCGTGCGTGCGTATTGTGTGTCATGTACTGTAAAAAGTAGCTGATTGTGACCCTACCATCCACAACAGTTGATGTGGAGAGGGGTTTTAGCAGACATAATTTGGTTAAAACAGCTCTGAGAAATAATCTGAAAACAAACAAAAATTGTGTTTGTGACATTCTGACCATCAAAATTGAAGGCCCAGAAGAAGAGATGTTTGACTTTGAAAAGTGCTATGTGCAGTGGTGTGCCAAAAAAGATAGGAGAATTTTCCTGCCAGCAGTGAATAAAAAAAATCAGACAATTTGAATGTCTCTGTCAGTCAGTCAGAGTCATGATGGTGAATCATAGTGTTAGTGTCTCAGTCATAGACAGGTGGTGAATAATAGTTTGTTTGCATTAAATAAGTGTAGTTTTGTACTTCATGCATATAAAAGTTTGTGGCTAACAGGAATCCAAATTGGCTAATGACAATTGATTCTGGCTAATTGTTTGGCTACAGAAAAAAAAATCCTAGCTAGGGCCCTGGTTATAGTCTAGTATAGTAATGCTGAAGGGGTCGTTGTCGTATCAGGTACTACAGATATATGTACCCGAGGTACATATATGTATACACAAAGTGTACCAGACTTCTACTACAGAAGTGTACCCTAACCCTAACACTAACCCTAGCCCTAACCCTAATCCTAACCCTAACCCTAAACATACCTCATATAAAAATATAAACATAATACTAAACAACCTAAAACTACCTCCTAATTATATAAAAATATAAACATAATACTAAACAACAAACTACCTCGGGTACATATCTGTAGTGGTACCTGATACGACAACGACCCCATCTGCTATAGTAATAGATAACTTAGTGGCGAGGCTGAGAAATTGCTTCACTCCCAGCCCAGTACGTATAGAACCTGTACGAATGCGGCAGGCAGCGGCCGAACGTGATAACAGAACGCAGACTGCTCGCTGGCAGCAATGTATTCGTGCGCCGGCCTACGCACTCGGCGCACGGATCCATAGCTGCCAGCGCTGCATACTGTCGTAGGACGTTCCCGCGGTCGCGTGCGCCTTGCCGCGGAACTTCGCGCAAGATCTGCGCTCAGCGCTTCGGATCAACACCTCCTTTCGGCAATGCTTCTCTAGTATCCCGTCTCATCTGGATCGACAGATCTGATTACTGTAAGCGTTATCAACTTTTGGGTAATAAAAACAGCTATTTTAGCACATCACTTGTCTTTCTTTTGTAATAGGTTGGTCAACATTCAACATATTTGAACATGGGTGGTTTAAAATGATAGCAGGGCATCTCCTTAAACAAATTTAGGGGTAAAAAGCACCATTAGAGCTTGTTCTTGGCCAAGGCAGGGGTGCTAAAAGCAATATTCAAGATTTCGAAGGTCAAAAATTGGTGACTTTTTGACCTCTAGTTACCTCATTATTCAACTATCATTAGAAAGAGCTCTTAAATACCAACATTTTGAGTGGTCACATGATCCATTACTGGCATTAGCTTTAAAAACAACAGATCTTGTACTTGTAGTTGTAGACTTTTTGTTTTCCCCACCCCTAATTTTTCGCCAATTTTTGAGTTGACGCTCTCAACACAAAAGGGTTAATACAGAAAATTGCTCAAGGGTGACGGGTGGTCATCCACCTATAAAGTGAAGACCAACACCTAGTCTACAAGAATCAACAACGAAAAAAACTTTAACTCTCAGTCTCAGTGCAGGGTTCCGCCCAAAATCAGGGTTTGGCTCCCGGACTACTAACCCGACCAGGCTGTGTGACTAACGTCAATACACCCAGTCAATACACCCGTTCCCCCCGTCATACAGGTATTCTAACCCTAGCAATACCGTTTCCTGGAGCTACCGGACTACTAGTACTACACAGTCAGCAGTTTACAAGGAGGGATTATTGCACAAACCCTTTCTCTAATATATATTAAGTTTTGGACGTATATCACAGGCAATTTTTTTAATTCTTTTGCTGCACATGATTAGGCTATATAACGATTTTCAGAAAATTGAGGATAGATTTACGAAGTTACCTAATGTTTACAGTTACTGGTAAGCGCCATTTTGTTGGTCATGTGACTCGTTTTATGTAGACTGATCCCGGCGTCAAGCTTGCTCTCTTTGTGCTAAAGAGTAAAGAACTGCTTGTGCTAGTACAAATACTGGGGCCGCGAACCCGTCTACGTTTCTGATCCCAATAGTGCGTTCGATTTGCTTCCCCAGAGCCACCTGGGTTAACCTGGGTACGAAATCAAACGCATCTGGGTTAGGGAAGATCCATAGAGTTGTATTAATATACTAGTAGTGCGTTCGATTTGCTTCCCCAAGTTAACCTGGGTCTACTCGGGCCAGCCCCAAATTCGTTCGATTTGGCAGTCACGTGGTATTTTTTCGTTACCCGGGTCAACCCGGGTGAGAATGAATAGTGCGTTCGATTTGCTTCCGCAAGTTAACCTGGGTCTACTCGGGCCAGCCCCAAATTCGTTCGATTTGGCAGTCACGTGGTATTTTTTCGTTACCCGGGTCAACCCGGGTGAGAATGAATAGTGCGTT
>NW_014578226.1:95262-96049 GCF_000485595.1 Priapulus caudatus
TCTAGTAAATAATTATTGTATAATAATACATTCAATCTTCTCATGAGATATTAATTAATCCTCAGATTATTTTGTATACATGGCTGTTGGGTAATCTACAATACAGAATTATTTAGATCCATAAATCAATAAATGTGATACAGACAAATTTTATAAAACAAACCAATACTTATTTCCATAGATCATCCACAATCATATCCATACAGATCACATCCACAAATCATCTTATTCTTAATCAAGTTTATNGATTACAACGTGTAGACATCTGTTTAGTATCGTGAAGTGCTGTTGTTTAGACTGTGAAAGTGCTAGTCACCTGTACGTATATTCTGTTGTGTAATAGAACGCACGGTAGCTTTTATAATTCTGTGTTCGTGTTATCCATCGACGTGACCGGAGGCTCCACTTAAGGGGACACTACCTCCCACATGCTAGACCGAGAACCTATAGGGAGGCAGGACGCACAGACCGTCCTCACACTTTCCTTATTTCCCCCCAGCATGATTGTTGTAGCCCCGTAGCCAGGTTGTTAATTGTTCCAAAGGTAGGTTCGGTAGGGAGTTTTTGGGTGTCCTTTTCGGTGGGGGTTCTTTTCTACTCCACAAAATACCACCAATCACGTCCACAAACGAGCACACACCGTACACTCACATACACACACCAGCATGCACACACACACACACACACGCGCGCGCACACACACACACAAGTACACACACACTTGACACACACACACACACACACACACACACACACACACACACACACACACACACAACAACAACAC
>NW_014578227.1:0-285 GCF_000485595.1 Priapulus caudatus
TCTCTCTCTCTCTCTCCCCCTCTCTCACTCTCTCCCACCTCTCTCTCTTTCACCACTAACAAAGAGACACCACCAGGACGCCTCTTACGATAGACCCTATATGTAATACCCTATATCATTCCGCACCGGACTTTGCACACAGCGCCTCATCTACCAGCTCGCCGCAGCAGCCGTGCCTGGATGATGATGATGCTGCTGACACACACACGCACGCGCCCGCGCGCATGCACGCGCACACACGCACACACGCACACACGCACACACACACACACACACACACGCACA
>NW_014578227.1:2280-2653 GCF_000485595.1 Priapulus caudatus
TAGATGTAAAAATAGCGGGCGAGCATAATCCAGTAATCAGTGATTGCTTCACTGAATCATCGCATCATCGAGACAAAAAGATAAAGACGCCAAACTGAGAATGAAACACAAATAACATCAATAACCGTCGTCGCGTTCATTTCTCGTCCGTACGAATAACCTTGGAGTAATAAGTAAGTCAGCTTATTACTCAAAGGAATAACTACCGGCTCGCGTCAAATATGCGGACTGGAAGTTGCATTTCCCACACCACCACACCCACCCCTGCCCCCACACCCACACCCACACCCACACCTACCCCCACACCCACACCTACCCCCACACCCACACCTACACCTACCCCCACACCCACACCAACCCCCCACCCCACACC
>NW_014578227.1:4371-11908 GCF_000485595.1 Priapulus caudatus
ATTATTACTACTTATAGTATAGTATATACTACTATACTATAGTATATATATATATATATATATATATATATATATATATATATATATATATATGTAATATTTCTAATGTAATATTAGAGCTTGGGTGTATCTAGGTGTACGTTCAAGCTATGGCCTGACCAAAGCGAGTGTGAGTAGGTTTATCTTTATAAATTATAATAATATGTGTCCAGTCGATGCGTTTGGTAACCTTGGTAAGCTTGGGCACCATGCGACCAATCAGTGAATGCCGAGATCACGTAAATCTGTTCACCTTCTTTACCTCTACTAGTTTACATGTAGATGAGGCAGTAACGCAGATGGAGTCGTTGTCGTGTCAGGTACTACAGATATGTACCCGAGGTAGTTTTAGGTTGTTTAGTATTATGTTTATATCTTTATATGAGGTGTGTTTAGGATTAGGGATAGGGTTAGGGTTAGGGCTAGGGTTAGGGTTAGGGCTAGGGTTAAGGTTAGAGTTAGGGTTAGGGTTAGGGTTAGGGTACACTTCTGTAGTACAAGTCTGGTACACTTTGTGTATGGGTACATATCTGCAGTACCTGATACAACAACGACCCCTTCAGCGGCAGTGACGGGTCGTCGCTAACATACAGTTGGATATTGTCGAGCCATCCCACAGCGGCCGGAGTATCCTTGGCTTTTAACTAGACTGACACCGGTTAAATTGTCCAGAATCTATGCGCTCAGGCACGGGAAGCGTCGGCGTCAGTCTAAGCGGTGTCGGTTTAATAGCTCGAGACAGATCAACTGACCAGCTATCGATTCCGCTATACTCGAATCAATAACGTGACACCGATTTCTTATACTGCTGCATTTGCACGGTCAGCGGATAATTCTGTTCGTTGCAATCTATAATTGTCTAACGGAGGGCGTTAAGGCTGCTAGCGTATATCATTAATGAAAGGCAAAGCACACACCCCGTCTTGAATCATGTGAATCAGATTATAGAACCCTGTGTGGAATCTGCGTGTGTGTGCACTTAATACTTCAACGCGCATCGCACCCCCCCCCCTCTCTCTCGCTCTCCTCCGCTCTTTTCTCCGTCTCCGCATCTCCCATCTTGACGCGCCTCTCTTCTCGCGCCGCGCTCTGCGCTTCGTGCGCGCCCTCTCTCTGCGTCTCTCTCTCTCGTCTCTCCTCGCTCGCATCTCCCAGCGGCGCACGGCATCTCGCTCGTGCGCGCGCTCTCATCTCATCTCCTAACTCGAAATCGTCTTCCTCTCTCTTCTACATCACTCGTCTTTCTCCACTCAGTTCTCGTCTCTCTCTCTCCTCTGTCCTTCTCTGTCTGCCTCTGTGCTCTCTGTCCTCTCTGTCTCTCTGTCTTCTGCTGTGTCTCTGTGTCTGCTGTGGTCTCTGTGTCTCTGTGTCTCTTGTTCTCTGTCCTCTGCTGCTCTCTGCTTGTCCTCATGTCTCTGCTGTCCTCCCTGTCCTCTGTCTCAATCTGTCCTCTCTGTCTCTGTCTCTCTGATCTCTCTGTCCTGCTCTGTCTCTCTGTCTCTCCTCTCTCCTCTCTGCTCGTTTCTCTCTCATCTGTCTCTCTGTCTTCTCTCTCTTCTTGCTCTCCTCTCTCTCTCTCTTCTGCTCTCTGCTCTCCTGCTCTCTCTCTCTCTCTCTCTCTCTCTCTCTCTGTCTCTGTCTCCTGTGTCTCTCTCACAGCTAGTCAAAGTAATCAGGGTCAATGAAACGGATCCTTTCCATAGATCGTTTTCTTCGGGCTTCTCCCTAACATAGCCTTAGTCATCCTCGGCGTCCTAAACATCCACATTCCTTCGGTCGCCTCCTCCAATCTCATCTCCACTCATCGGTCTTCACTGTCGTATATCTTGCTCGTCCTGCTCTCTATGTATCTACATCTCCCCATCAATTTCTCTCTTCGTCTACTTTTTGTTCTTTCTCCAGCGTCTCCAGCTCGTCCGAAAGTTATTTGTTATATATCTCGCCTCTCTCTGCTCTCCTCCCTCTCACTCCAATTCTTTTTATCTCCTCGACACTTCAGTCTCTCTCGCGTAGCCTGTCTGGGTGTTTTGCGCGCTCCCACCCCTCGTTCTCAAGGGGGGCCACTACTGCCCATTCTGCAGTTAATAATTGTTAAATAACCCTTAACCGTGATCTTTGCTTGGTCACCTTACCGTGGAACAGCCCTTGGTTCTGACGACCTCCGTTCTCTCGTTTCCCTCTCTCGTTTTCCTCGTTTCTCCCTCCCCTCGTAAACCGACACCTATATCGTTCTCTGTGAGATTCTCCTCGATCCAGACGACCTGTGCCAAAGTTCGTCCCTTCTCTACAAAATGTCGTTCCACTTACATCTCTCATCGTCTCTCCCCCTCCTCTCTCTCATCTCCTCTCTCTCGTTCGACCCCGCGACAGTTGAGTCGAAGTGAATCTGACTTATGCTCCCCGCCCCTCTCTCCGCGCCTCCTCCTCCCTCTCATATCTGATTAGCTCACGGTTGCTTTCTCCCTCTGCATCTATCCTGTGTCCCTAGTCTCTCTGACTCTTAGTCAGTTGCGAACTCGTGTGTGTGTGTGTTTTGTCTGCTGTGTGTGATGTGTGGTGTGTGCTGTGTGGTGTGTGTGTGTGTGTGTGTGCGTGTGCGTGCGTGCGTGCGTGCGTGCGTGCGTGCGTGCGTGCGTGCGTGCCTGCGTGCGTGAGTTTCGTGAAAATTCGCACGTTTTTTTGTCGCGGCAAGCCACGAAGCCAGACACGATGATGAGTCAGATGAACAGGCAAGATGAGAATAAGATGCTGGCGAGAGAAGATGCTGCGACGAGGGGAGGGCTTCTCGCAGACTAGCAGCATGGAGCAGCATTATTATCTCTATCATCTAAGCATAGAGCAGCATTATTATCTGTCTTTATATCTACTCGCAAAACTGCCGGCTCCGCGGCCATATTCGCTCGTTAACGACTGGGATGAGACTATAGCCTGAAATTTTTCTCTCCCAATCCCCGGCCGTTCGACTTTTCGTAGGTATAACTGTTTAGTAAAACCTATTGGGAACGCTGGTGATTCGCGAAAGACAAATAAGGTACAAAGAAAGTATCCTGTTATAACGGATTTTAATCCCTATTAAACAAATTTTCTCTGTCTTCGGTAAATTCATCTTTCCTTATATAACATGGTACCCACTTGTTTACAAGTTTAATTCAAAAAGCAGCTAGGCTTCTAATCCATTGTTTTTCTCTTCAATTAAGGCTAATATAAACAGGTCCGACGACTTCGGTGGTGCAGGGACCTAAAAACACTCTACCCCAGTAATGACTGCACGGGATAGGACAGTCCGGTAGCTGTACCCTCACTTACATCCAGGTTGTCAAATGGCCTGGCTCAAGATTTCGCTGCCTTTATCCGGGACCACGTCGAGAGAATCATCACATTTAGAATTTAAATAATTTCGCGCTCTGAGTATTAACAAGACGTTATAGAGGACAAATAAAAGATAGAGTACGCTAATGAACCAATAGTAAGATAGATGCATCCGGATATGGGATTTGGCCGGATAATATAGTAGAAGATTATGCTACGTAAACGCACAGCATTTCTATGCAGTTTTTACAGTAGGTTTATGCATGTGAAATGTATTTACTCGTTGGCTATGATTATTGTACACAAACTCGTGTTTATGGTTTTAATTATAAATTGAAATAACAATGAAATAAAAATGAAATTTACCCAGGAGGCATAGCGAAACACAGGGCGAGCGGACCACACACCAACAGGTACGGTACAAACACTAGAGTTACAACTCGGATCAGGATACTGGTACAGTAAATATAGAGTAGGACACTGCACGCCAGTCAGGAAGTCGAGCGAGCAAAGCGCGGACCTGTCAACTGCACGTCACGGCCAGCTTACACATTCAACATCTGCAACAGCAATTAACGGCGGTACGGCATCCGGTTTACCTGGCGAGCCACGCACAAACGCGCACGGCACGCACGCACGCACGCACGCACGCACGCAACGCACGCCAATCGCTCACAGAGGCCACGTCACGCACAGCACGCACGCGAAACGATATCCGGTATATGAGCCACCACGCACGCACCACAGCACTTAGTCACGGCAAACAGTCACACAAACACTACAAGCGCTGCGCGCTAAACACACGTATCGAGTTGTACATCGCGGACGAGTTTTGAGGAACTTAATGATGGACGTAGATTTTTGAGCGAGATTTTTAGGTATGAAAATGAATATGAAAATACACCAAGAGAACATAACCAACTGCGTAAAGATGTGAGAACCAGTAAGGATATAATTAGAGATTCCGTGAATACGGATGGCCGGATCCATAAGAAGAGGTCGTAAAAACTGTAATAACGGAATATAACCCCCGTCTTATAAGCGTATATAATTATATTTTTCATTAATTTTGGCGTCCGTGCAGTTCCTGGGGGTCGGAAGAAGTCTGATAACAGGGTTATGGCGAGTGCAGTCGTGACTGATGATTAAGTGAAGAATTGGTAGTAATTGATTATTGAGGGAGTCGGTTAGGCGTTTTATCAGTAATTTATCTATTTTTGCAATTGAAGGAATCTTAAAATTTATTTATAACTGTACCTTAGTTCTCATAATTCTTAATTATACTCGAGTATTATATAAACCTAATAAAAATACCGGTTCCGTACAGGGTTAAAATCGAGTCGCAGTGTAATCAACCTCCGATAATTTTTCCTTTGTAATTCGGACTAAGCTATAATCTTGAAGGTGAGTTAATCACGAAACGATAACTGCGCCTTAAAATACAAATTAATTCTGTCTTTGGCCCGACTAAGTTTTACTAGGTCAGTTTGAAATTATCTTGAAAAGTGTAATGGCAAACGGGCTTCGCAGTAATAAGTTATGATCCTCCTCACGACCGGAGATTTACTTACTATTATGACATTCAACGGTCTAGTGAAGTATGAGAAAATCTAACAGTCCGAAAGCGGATTGGTTATGCGGAAAATTAACACTGCGCGCGAGCGTTGAAAGTGTCTGTGCTGTCTGCTGTCACGATTAATTTTTTATGAGCAGTACCGTTAGAGGTAGTAAACATATAATATCCAATATAAATATCTTCATAAACTTGATCCAGATGGTAATGAAGCCTTGTGAAGGGCTAGTGAAACCCTATTAGGTTTTTAAGAATGCGCATTTCACCACAAGGTCAAGGGTCCCACCTGGAATTCAACACTTTGATGAAATAGGATAAGATAAGTAATTTAAAGTAGAATAGATATATAATATACGATAAGATAGATAGATAAGAATAGAATATAGTTAGATAAGATAGAATAGAATAGATAGATAGATAGATTAGATTAGAACTAGATATTATACGATAGAAATAGATAGCATAAATAGTAAATAGTATAATGTAAAATTAGAATAGATATGCGAACATTGGGGTGGCGAAGCGTGTCAGGTGGGTGGATGGGTATGGGCCGGTTGATTCCACAGCCCAGCGCGTGTGCCATGGCGAATTCACACCCTTGCAAGGTTACGCCGACAAAGACAAATACTGTAAACCTCACTTAGTCCACCCTGTGTTGCGATGTTTGTTTTAAATTAAAGTCACAAGCCCAGAAGCAACACTGGGAAGACGTGAGAATTGTGAATCCCTATGCCAATCGTGCATGTTTTACAGGGAGATTTTCCATAGATTTTCTAAATATGGTTTTTTTAAACATATAACCCAATAAATGACACAAAGCAAAGTGTTAGAATCGAACCTGATGCGTAGGAATGAAGCACGAAAATTTTGATCTATCTTATTCGCCCAAGTGTACACATCTTTTTATATCGATTTTAGAAAATAAGAACCTGTTTCAAATTTTAGGCTAAACAAGTTCTTATATAGAGGGGTATAACTGGAAAATTTTAGCCTAACAGGTTCTTAAAAACTAGGTTCTTACTCGGGGTTTTTTACTGTATACGTAAGTTTAAGAACCAATAAATGTATGGTATTCATTTGGAACTCCTCGCCACACCAAAATAACTCGGAACACACGGTATACGTCTGAGTGAAACAGCTATTGGACTTTTGCTTCACGATGAAGTGTTACACAGGATTACATCTCTTGTTTGGGCTAACGCTCCATTAGGAGTGTTCCCAACTTTGATCGCCTTTGACCATTATTATGACATTAAAGTTGGGAACACTCCTAATGGAGTATCACCTCTTGTTTGTTAGCTGTGACATAATCCTAGTCACGTTCACCAGTATGTCAATTCTCTCCATCCTCTTCTTATTTAAGATATGTTTCTAGTCATGGTCAGTACACGTATACATAAAATTATTAAATTTTAATAATATTAAATACATAAACTATATTTTGCGGCTAAAAAAAACAGCAAAACGTGCTGTATCTTCTTGTACTGTTCTCGCTGTCATCGCTGCGTGTTAGGATATAACCAGGAGTAGATAATAGGGAATTCCTAATATCTACTATCTATTATCTAGGGATTCCCTATTATCTACTCCTGATATAACACGTACGTGTAAAATAACGGACACGTTTAGTTAGCACCCACTCACTACTGCCACCTCGTGGTCAGTGTATGACTTGCGTTCTTCGTAACTCATGTAGTGCCTAAGATACGAACCTGGCTTGATTGGTTTAATTTTCACACTATGGCTAATGTGTATGATATAGTGAGTGAGTGAGTGAGTGAGTGAGTGAGTGAGTGAGTGAGTGAGTGAGTGAAAGCGACAGCTAATTGAATTGATTGACATTGGTTGAGTGAGTGAAGTGAATGAGTGCGTCAGCGTAGAGTAGCGTGCGTGCCATGCGTTCGTACGTGCGTGCGTGCGTTGCGTGCGTGCGTGCGTCCGTGCGTGCGTGCGGCTCTGCAGTGATGTGAAGTGGACCTGAGCTGATTTGTGAGTGAGGACGAGCGAGAAGAGATTCGAGAGCGCGCACTCGAGAGTGTGTAAGAGAGTCAGAGAGTCCTGTAGTGAGATTAGACGAGCCTACGTTACGCCAGGTGTAGTTGAATTTAGTCTTTGATTGACAATCAATCAGCCGAATGGACCGTATTCATAACTGCAAACGTGAGGGCACAAAGCACACACACTGTCTATTTCTGTCACAGTTCACAGCAGTAATAATTAAACAAACCACTTGTACTATGTACTGCGTACGAGTCCAATCAATCGATAATAACCACTGTCAGAGATCGCCATCACCCGCAGCAGTAGTAAGGCAGAGAAGGCAAGAGAATGACCAGGGAACACGAGTAAGACAGGATAGAATACGCATGCGCATCGGCTCAGCGAACTAATAATGACAGTTTCGGACCCGCAGGAAACCATGAAATTACTTAATCGGTGGCCTTACCGATGAGTGCAAACCGTCCTTGTTTTCGCGAAATGGATTTAAAAGACGCATTAGCACGAATACTATATATATCATATATATAATACATAGACGAGAAGAGAGAGAGAGATAGAGAGAGCGAGATGAAAGAGAGGAGGAGTCCAGTCGAGAGGGAGAGAGAGAGAAGAGAG